>NC_089777.1:26666536-26681536 GCF_040412425.1 Macrobrachium rosenbergii | reverse complement strand
ATTTAAGATGGAATGGAAATGAAAATTCTTTCTTGCAGGAGATTGAGAGCAGCATAATTGTTAGGTGTCCAAAGACATGTTTCTTTAAGGAAATTGCTTGCTGCTTATGGCTTGTAAGCGAAATTTCTCTACTTTTTCTAGTAAGGTATTAATCAGTATAAAGGAAATGGCTATTTCATAATTGACTGATTGACTGGTTGATTGATTGATTGATTATGAAATTTAGGTCTTGAATACCAAGCGTCGGAACCCACCAGGATTATTCAGCACCGTAATGAAGATGAAATATATAAGTTAATTATTTGATTGATAATGAATAAGTGAATGACAACGTACTAGTAAAATTCATTGATAGAACAGAACGTAAAAAAGAAGAATATTAGATAAAACCATAAAAAACAAACCTATAAAACGTTTATATTTAAAAATATATACTTAAAATATTTCATAATTAGCCGCGTTAGGAATAAAACTGCCTGCAGTCTATAACTCGTGTGTAACTGTCACCTCTCAAACACCAAATTTATGTAAACAAAGGGATGAAATAATAACGAATGAATAAGCATCTCTCCGCAAGCAAGAGAGATTATGTATTCTCATTTTTACTTCGTGTCTTATATTCTAGAGGGACAGCGCAGTACAGCTAAACTGCAGAAAGTATGGTTCTGGGATTTTCAGAGAGCACTCATCATTTGGGATTTGTATTTACTAATTTAGTCTCCTCTGTGTAACCATATCAGTGAGAGATTTTGCTGTCTTGAAAGCATCACTTGCTGTGTTACCTACAGAATAAACTTTCATTCGCTAGTTTTTAAAGGGAAGAAGTGAACTGTTTAACGGGAATATACGTCCCGGCAGGTTAACCCCGAATTAAGTGATGAAATTATATTAATGCCTATTACCCGTCACTTGGCATAAGACTGACCGTTAGAAATGTACAGGGCTAATGTAAATCGTCAAAGAAATTGTTTTTTAAAGGCCGATACTAACTTGTTAGAATTTAAAATTTGAACTGTTTAGAATTGCAGATTCCCAAAGTTAATATTTCGAGGGCAGGAATCTCTGTAAAATTACCTACAGGGTAATAATTAAGATTTAAGTGATATACCTTTAGTTAAGGAGGTTCTTCAGCTGCCACTGAGCAGTTGGAAGCGTTCGTTAAATTTCCAGGTTGGATTTTTAGTTTTCTGTAAAAGAAAACTATTGTGCCGGCTTTGTCTGTCCGTTCGCACTTTATTCTCTCCGCACTTTTTGTGTCCTCACTTTTCTGTCCGCCCTTAAATCTTAAAAACTAATGAGGCTAGAGGGCTGAAAATTGGTGTGTTAATCATCCACCCTCCAATCATCAAACATACCAAATTGCAGCCCTGTAGCCTCAGTAGTTTTGATTTTATTTAAGGTTAAAGTTAGCCATAATCGTGCCTTTGGCAACGATATAGGATAGGCCACCACCGGGCCATGGTTAAAGTTTCATGGGCCGCGGCTCATACAGCATTATACCGCGATCACCGAAAGATAGATCTATTTTCGGTGGCCTTGATTATACGCCGTAGTGGCTGTACAGAAAATTCGATTGCGACGAAGAAACTTCGGCGTATTTTTTACTTGTTTTTCTCAGGGCTGGTTAGTTTTTGAGCTACCGGAGAGGGTCGAGTTGGAATACCAGTAAGAGGGTCGAGTTGGAATACCAGTAAGAGGGTCGAGTTGGAATACCAGTAAGAGGATCGAGTTGGAATACCAGTAAGAGGGTCGAGTTGGAATACCAGTAAGAGGGTCGAGTTGGAATACCAGCAAGAGAGTCGAATTGGAATACCAGTAAGAGGGTCGAATTGGAATACCAGTAAGAGGGTTGAGTTGGAGTACCAGTAAGAGGGTTGAGTTGGAATACCAGTAAGAGAGTCGAGTTGGAATACCAGTAAGAGGATTGAGATGGAATACCAGTAAGAGGGTTGAGTTGGAATACCAGTAAGAGGGTTGAGTTGGAGTACCAGCAAGAGGGTTGACCTGGAATACCAGTAAGAGGGTTGGGTTGTGATACCAGTAAGAGGGTCGAGTTGGAAGACCAGTAACAGGAAAATTATTAGCATTCCTGTTCTGTCAAAGCCTTCATACCGCTTCATAACTATGATAATGAGATGAGGACAACACGAATTCATGTTTCGTTTACCTTGAATCAATTATGGCCAAAGTCGCGTTCCTTATAACAACTATCAAAATAAACTAAAACAGATTTTTTCTTTCAACTCCAGTAATAGTGAACTTGATATAACGTAAAGATGCACTGCATTACTACCCTAATACAATTCTACTTATATTTTAATAATAATAATTTACTTAAATTTTTATTTATTTATTTATTTATTTGTTAATTTATCTAACAACAACAACAACAACAACAACAACAACAACAACAACAACAACAACAACAACAATAATAATAATAATAATAATAATAATAATAATAATAATAATAATAATAATAATAATAATAATAATAATAATAATAATAATAATTTTATCTTCGTAAAGATACGTATGGAAATGCGGAAAAATAAAACGAAAAAACATTTTATAAAAAAATCCTATTTGTTTCTGGAAGGGAGTTTTTTTTTTTTTTTTTTACTTTTCGTGAAAACACTGACGTGATGTTTTTATTTTTTTTTTTGTTCAGTGAAAAGAGCGTGTCTATATGAATATGAATCTTTATAAGTTTCGTGAATTTTTTTAATGATTTTTGTTTTCTTTACATTATTCAGTTATCCAAAGCCTGTTACTTAAAAGGAAGTCGGAGAATCTCATATATACCATTTACTTGTATTTCACTTATATTCAGAATTTTAATACTCATTTCGAAATTTACGCTCTGATTACTGTTATTATATTTTTTCCTAATTGTCATACACTTACGTATTTTTCTTGTAAAATTTAAAGTTCCAAAATACACTGAATTATGATGCGATTAATGTATATATATATATATATATATATATATATATATATATATATATATATATATATATATATATATATATATATATATATATATATATATATATATATATATATCCTGATTTCCATACATAAGTATATTCCTTTTCCCTTTGGTGTCACAGAAATACACATATATATATATATAATTATATATGTATTATATCTATACATATATATATATATATATATATATATATATATATATATATATATATATATATAATTTCTTTTTTTCCTGATTTCCATATATAAGTATATTCCTTTTCCCCTTAGTGGCACGGAAATTGCAGCACTCAAGGCATTTCCACATAGACTACGCAGTTTGGTAATAAATGGTAGGAAAGGGCTCCCTGATATCATGATCCGCTTATGATGTCGGGAGAGCGGTACTCGGTTCCTGAAGAAGCCATTCTGCTCGTGCTAACAGTCGCTAGCTAACTGTCCCACTTAAAGGGGACTGAATGCTGAGGTGTAAGGTAGATGGGAAAGGGTGAAATCTGTTGAAGCTTTTCCCACTTGTGGTAAGAATTGCGAGTGAATGTCTCCGGTATTTTGTCAATGGGAAAGTGAGTAGCACTCGGTTATTCCATGTTTAAGCAAGCTCGTGTCTGAAGTTTGGTGCGATAAAGCTGTTGGCAGCGTTGGGTCTACTTGTCGTGGCATGCCACTCAGATGTGGCGGGTTCTCGTCTCCCCCCAGGGCTATGAAAAATCACTGGGTCTGTTTCATGGTCAGTTACTGCTGCAGTGTGGCGTCTGCGGTGGGAGGTTGAAGCTTGAATTTCGAGTCAGTGGCTCATTTGTGTTTGTTCCATGTGAATAGGTTTCATCTAATAATAATAATAATAATAATAATAATAATAATAATAATAATTAAGATTGTATGAAAATGTTACATTTATATCCTTCTTCTTTTGTAAGTTGTTTGTGATTACTAGTCGACGTGTTTTAAATGCTGTGACAATAAAAATGTTATAATTCATTTTATTCTGGATCTGATGTTGGCTCCTAAATTGCAAACCCTTTCTGATGAGTCAGTCATGATGACCTCATGAGAAAAAAGTTGGTGGACATGCTAAACAGTTACATTTTTTCTTGTAAAAAAAAAAACTTTCTAAAATGGGGTATTTTTTAACGAGAAAAAATTGAACGGTGTAGCATGTCACCAAACATTTTTTTCATGAGGTTATCACGATTGGCTTATTAGTGAAACCTGTTTGTTCAACAGACACTTGCAAGTTTTAAATATCTATAAAGAGGGTAAAACTCTCAAGCGATCTGCAAAGATAATGGTTACATGGTTAGTTTTCTGTAAAAGAAAACTATTGTGCCGGCTTTGTCTGTTCGACCGCACTTTTTCTGTCCGCTCTCAGATCTTAAAAAAGTACTGAGGTTAGAGAGCTGCAAATTGGTATGTTGATCATCCACCCCTCAGTCATCAAACATTCCAAATTGGAGCCCTCTAGCCTCAGTAGTTCTGATTTTATTTTAGGTTAAAGTTAGCCATAATCGTGCGTCTGGCAATGGTATAGGACCACCCACCACCGGGCCATAGTTAAAGTTTTATGGACCGCAGCTCATACAGCATTATACTGAGGCCACCGAAAGATAGACCTATTTTCGGTGGCCTTGATTATACGTTGTACAGAAAACTCGATTGCTCCGAAAAAACTTAGGCGGATTTTTATACTTGTTTTTATTTTTGCTTGTCTTAATGCGGCGCGTTTGAGATGACGAATGATGCGCTCCTGTTGCACGTACGCACAAAAGTGGGTTTGTAAAAGGTTCTTATAACATATGCACGTTTACTTATTCATTTTTCATTTTACATACATCTCAGATAATGCAGACTTAATGTTTCCTGTTTACGTACACAGATTTTAGGAATGCACACTAATAGTAATAAGACTGTCTGGAAATTACAGTAAACTAATATGTAATTTATGTAATTTCAAGCAGTATAGTCACTTATTATGATACTTGGCTAATTAAAAGCTTTGAATTTTATAACCTGGTACCTTCGAAGTTGCTGTTGTATTTTTTAATTTCTTTAGAAGTATTTTATGGAACCTTCGAAGTTGCTGTTGTACTTTTCAATTTCTTTAGAAGTATTTTATGGAACCTTCGAAGTTGCTGTTCTATTTTTTAATTTCTTTAGAAGTATTTTATGGAACCTTCGAAGTTGCTGTTGTATTTTTTTAATTTCTTTAGAAGTATTTTATGGAAAATTGAGTAAAATGGGAAAAAAAATTTCCTCCTTCCATACTGTCAGAAAAGGAACCTCATCTCCATATTGTGCTCTTTGGTAATGAATTCTAAAATCCTGTAATTCTTAATGCTTTCACTTATATCCTCATTAGTATCCTCATTAGAATGTTCAATTGTACTTGAATTCACAAGGGCTGGAATGCCCTCTCTCTCTCTCTCTCTCTCTCTCTCTCTCTCTCTCTCTCTCTCTCTCTCTCTCTCTCTCTCTCTCTCTCATTCCCGACTTGGATGATGGTAATGAGGAAAGAGGTTTTTTAATAATTTTTGTCGTAAAATTATTTTTTTATATTTTATATTTTATATATTATATTTTATATTTTATATTTTATATTTTATATTTTATATTTTATATTTTATATTTTATATTTTATATTTTATATTTTATATTTTATATTTTTATATCTTTATATTTTTATATTTTTATATTTATATTTTATATTTTTATATTTTTTCATATTTTATATTTTATATTCATTCCTTCTTCAGAGCGGTGTTCTGTGTTTTGTTTGTATTTTTGAAGTGTATTTTTTAGTGTAGTTCTGAGTAATGCATTCTGTCAGAATAGAATGGAATTGAATATAAAATTTAGGCCAAAGGCCAAGCCTGGGAGCTCTGAGGTCATTCAGGGCTAAAAGGGAAATTGAGAGTAAAAAGGTTTGAAAGGTGTAACAGGAAAAAAACCTCGCAGTTGCACCATGAAACAATTGTTAGGAGAAGGTGGACAGTAAGATGGAAGAAAGAGAATATGAGCAGAGGTACAGTGAAAATTATGGAAGCGATTGCAGCTAGGGGGGCCGAAAGGACGATGCCAAGAACTTGAAGTAATGCTTACAATGCACCGCGTGAGGTGCACTGACGGCACTACTCTCCTACGGGGTTCATTCTATCATTCAGGGTTCTAATTACATTTTATTCACGTTCAGAAAAAACAGCTTCAGTACGATATAACTGTTTTGGGTTCGTGTTGTCATTGCCTTCACAGATTCGTTAAAGTTGGCTTAAAAGAAATTTTGTGTGTGTGCGTTTTAGTCAATTAGAAGGTTGAACCTCGTTTCTTGCGGGTACACATGAAAAAATAATTAGCTGAAATAATGAAGCGGATACTTTAATTCTGCTACTGCGGTTCTGCAGTTTTTTGTTAATGCCATTTTGTTTTTTCTGCACACGTTTTCTACTACATGTCTCAAAGGGACGTTGCCTGATCTTCCAGCGGGAAACTCTCTTGAATTATTATTATTATTTAACGGCACTGTTGCATCTGCATATGGTGTTCCTAGTTTTCCTCCCAAACATGGACGGTACTTGGTAATTTTCAGTATTAGCTTTTTTATGTATCTGGAAGTAGTCATTTAAATGATTCATAAGATTAATAGTGAATTTTTAATACTAACACACATATATATATATATATATATATATATATATGTTATTTATATATATTTATATATATATATATATATATATATATATATATATATATATATAATGTATATACAGTATATATATATATATATATATATATATATATATATATATACATATATATATATATATATATATATATATATATATATATATATATATATATATATATATATATATATAATATATATATATATATATATATATATATATATATATATATGTAATATTAGAAAAGTTCGTATCATAATGCTCATATTTTTTATTGTTTATATACATTTCAAAACTGCAATCATTATACCTGTCTCTTCAGGAAAGAAGAACGATACGAAATGTCACATTCGCATTTGACTTCTGAAGAGGAAAAAAGGAATACATTTTCCGTCGTCAGTGCGTTTTTCGTGATGCGGTAAAATTCATTCCTTTGATGGTCAGAGTAAAGGTAAAATTCACGCCTTTGATGGTCAGAGTAAAGGTGAGATTTACGCATTTGATGGTCAGACTTGTCTAATAATAATGGTAATCATCATCTTTTAGAAAGGTTGGATAATGCTTTTACCTTTATCTCTTGAAATAATTATTATTCTTTATTTATTTATTTATTTATTTATTTATTTATTTATTTATTTATTTATTTATTATTCTTTTTTGCTCTTTCGATAAAGAGAAATTTATTTTTGGGTCTCTTAGGACAGACTAAATCATTTCTCTCTCAGCCTTGAAGAAGGGAATAATTGTTTTCTTGCCAACTGGTTTCCTAAAGCGCTCTTCTTTAAGAAGAATAGAAACTGGGATAATTATTTCAGCCATTTCTGGCCTAGAATAGCTTTAACGATACACGCTAAGGTCTGTTAAAAAAAAAAACAATTTCTCTATGTAATTATAAAGCTGTACTTCATATACGTTTTCCGCTTCCTAGCTAATTGTTAATTTTCTTCAAGATTGATGTGATCTCCACGACTACCTGAGTCATCCAATTTTGTTGTTGTTTTTGTTGTAATTATTTCGGTTGTTGTTAGTCAAGTAGACGAAGTTTCAATAAATGTGTTAACGCCGTTCGCCATCTCCTGGGAGAAGCATCGTAAGGTAGAACTCTAGAGATTCACTGACCTCCATAAAAGCCTGCTTAATGAAATACATGAATATTTGATTTTAATTTTGAAAGACAAAATAGCAGAATGATGATGTTGAGAAAAGGACTTTATTTTCCGAAGAAACTGAAAAGCCTCAAAAGGTCGACGATAAAACTCTACAAACTAAAACTCGTGCTTACTTGTGATAATGTCTTCGCAAACTTTGTCGCCTAATCATCGAGCTCAAGTTAACTGGTTATTTTATATCTTTTAATAAAGTTATAGCAGCGACTTTGCCAGTGTGAGTCATTTTTAGGTTTTCATTTATGAAATGATAGAATTGTAAGGGTTTAATAACTGCAGTGTAGCGAAGAGCAAATGAAGCAATTGTACACACGCGCACACACACACACGTATGTAATATAATATAATATACGTATTCATAATTATGCATACATGTATACATATAACTCACACACACATCTTTATATATATGTATATTATATATGTCTGTGTGTATGTGTATATACATATATATATATATATATATATATATATATATATATATATATATATATATATATGTATATATATATATATATATATATATATATATATATATATATATATATATATATATATATATATATATATATATATATATATATAATATATATATATATATATATATATATATATATATATATATATATATATATATATATATATATATATATATATATATATATATATATATATAATACGACGAAATAATATTTATACATGCTAATGCTCGTTGCGTGGCCACGCTTGAGTGTCCCAAAATCAGTGACCTGGGAAACATCGAGAGTAGCGACAGCCTCTCATGCACGCCAAAAAACCCCTTCCTAGTCTTCAGAGCTTAAATCCGCTGTACAGTAACCTACAATTTGCATGAATCAATTCCTGTTACCAAAGCTCAGTCCCCACTACATAGATGGTTATATTAAATCAATTTTGCAAGTGATCTATGCATCTAGTATCTGACAGGTTGACAGGTGCTGCATTAATCATATTGCCATTTACAATATATACCTTTCTGACCATTACTTTCTCTCTCTCTCTCTCTCTACATGGTCTGTGGCTATCTCGTAATATCTTGTCTACAAGAAGGCTGACTTTTTTACAGATTTAAAAATATTAAACAATAATAATTCAGTCTTTTGGTTAAAAGAAATCGCGGTTACAAGACAAAAATTTGTAAGCTGTTCTGGAAAATATCCCTGGAATACCTTGGCAGGATTTCTTTACAGAAGACTAAGGCTTCTTTATAGAAGACTACGGCTGAATAATAAAAAAAAAGGCTAAATAATATTTAAGGTTTACCTTCGTTTCCATAAATAATTAGCATAGGCTTTGCGCTTCTAAATAGCCCCCGTGATAATTTCCACCTCTACATGGGGCATATTTGGATATTAATGATTAAAAAAAAAAAAAAAACTATCCCCGGCTCAAAATGCCTATGCAAAAGTCATCACATCGAGATATAATAATAATGAACTCTCACACGTCAGTGCTGCTTTCGTATGGATTTATTCATTTGTTTTTACGGAACCTTTTGAAAAGTAATTTTTTAATAAAAACGAATAATTAAAATTCATGGAATTGATTATGAATGAGACGGTAGCGTCAGAATTGCACTGCCCGTCAGTTCATATCATCGCTGTTACAGGTACTTGACACTCAAAATCGCTCGCTTTTTCATGGTGGGTGTCATATATATATATATATATATATATATATATATATATATATATATATATATATATATATATATACATATACACACATATTTATATATATATATATATATATATATATATATATATATATATATATATATATATATATATAAATATATATATATATATGTATATATATATACTTATATATACACATATATATATATATATATATATATATATATATATATATATATATATAAATACCCGTATATATATTCATTTTTATATAAAATATATAGTACTTATACATTTATGGTCTATGATTTGATTCCCAGTACTTCGCCATTCATTTGACCCAGCTTTGGGTGAGGTCAAAATAATAGTGCATAGAGCTTGCAGTTTCACCCTCGAAGACTTTGTGGCACCCACCTCTAGAGCTAAAGGGTGAAAAATGTGTACACAAGCATCTATGAATACAAATATTTGGTAAATTGATACCATATACACATAGCTACTATATTTTTCTAAGAAAGTGTGTGTGTGTGTGTGTGTGTGTGTGTGTGTGTGTGTTTGTGTCCTTCACCAACTAAATGACTTACCCTAGGCAGTTACGAATTAGTCGACGCATGCAACTTTTCACCAGAAATTTTGTGCTGTGCATTTCATTTGTAAGGTCATCCAACTTCCGGGTAAAAATTTCAATGTAATTATTGTACGACAGTTTTTATTCGGTGAATTCGAAATATTTGAGACTTCGACTTCATAACATTACATAAAACTAAGTTTATGTATATGAACCCTGAAATATCCTCCCTTTCTCCAACTCTTTGTTTATGGGTTGTATAAATACTCTGGCAATTTTCGAAACTGATTTTTTTAGGATACAAACAGTGACTTTGTTCATCACACAACAAACTAATAGTAAATAAGTACTTGCTTTCACCTTATGGATAAAGAAACCGGGTCCTTCTGTGATGATATCGACTTCCTATAACTATAGTCTCTCTCTCTCTCTCTCTCTCTCTCTCTCTCTCTCTCTCTCTCGTGTTACTCCATTCCATTATATTCTTCCTTGCACTTTTAGTAGATAGTATGTTGTCTCGATCGCTTGCAAAGGTATTTCACTGTGCAGCAATCTTGGCTTTGCAGTCCTTTGTATAATTTACTGCCTTCCATTGCCTGGGGCGAAGGTATAAAGGCCATCTTGTGAATTTTACTAACTTGCATTCCCTATTGTTGCGAAGACCTCTCTTATATCATGAGATATTGGGCCAGTGGACCAAGTTATTTTCTGTGACAACCCCTTGCTTAAAGGTATCTCTAGTCATTTTAGGTGCAATTATGATTTTGAGGTTCTTGTTCAATTCTTCATTTAGTCGCTTCACCTCCATCTAAGGTTCTCATTTAATTGCTCGGAGCAAAATTACAAACAAGAGAACGCTAAAACAACGTAAGAGGTATCTCTAGTCATTTTAGGTGCATTTGTGATTAAAGGTTCTCATTTATTTCTTCAGATGGTTGTTCCAGCTCCGTCTAAGGTCCTCATTCAATTGCTAAAAACAAAACAAAAAAAAAAAAAGAAAAGAAAAAGCTAAAAGAACGTAAGAGGCGCCTGAAGCAGCTGTATTTCCCAACAGTTTTTGCAACTTTACGACCCTGAGATTTCAGATCCAATTTGCCTAGGCTGGAATAGTTCGAGAAAATCGCGTCTTTTAACGACGCCACGTGCCAGTTGAATCCTACTTCTGCCTTGGCCAATTACTCTGGACTCTTTGAAGTACTACATTTACGTATTTTCGAGCGATGTACCTACGTAAATAACGGGAATAGCCGTTCTGATGGTGATTTCCTGGAGAATACTGACTTCCGAGGAATCTCGTACACTAAAGAGTTAGCGGAGAAAGAAGGTTCGCGCTTGTTGGTGCTGTTATGAGAGGCAAAAGCCTGCATGCACTTCTTTTGTTTTTATCGAGTGCTGACTCGTCTAAAATGACAGTGGAGTGAAACTAGAATTTTTTGGTGTCATTATGTTGCTAAGATTGAGCTCATTTTTTATAAACACATCCTTCTGGTGAAGTTATAGATTTTAAAATAGGTTCCATTTTCTGACAGCTGAGGATTGTAGATGAGATGGGCCTACATAAGTGTGATATGGTTAGCGCAGTCAGTGCACGTCTCGTGGCGCACTGTAGCAATTACTAGATGGTGTTTGCAGCGTCCTATCGACCCCTGGCTGCACCCACTTCTCAGCCTTTTACTTTACCTCCGTTCCTGCTGCCTCCCTTGCTGTCCAACCTCTCTTAAGCAGTACTTCTTAGAACAACTGTGGGATTTCTCCCAGTGCCATCTTTAGATCCTTGTATTTTATTTCCATTATTTTCTGTATCCGTTTATCTTGCTGCCCAATCACATCAATGCCCTCTTTTCATTGTCTTAAGCGCTGAATGGCCGAACGTTCTCCAGTGCAAAACGTAACAGGATAATAAGTCAAACATGATCTGATATAACGCTTTCAAAATTCATTTTAGTTTTCTATAAAAGAAAACTATGATGCCGGCTTTGTTTGTCCGTCCGCACTTTTTTCTGTCCGCACTTTTTTCTGCCCACACTTTTTTCTGTCCGCACTTTTTTCTGCCCGCACTTTTTTCTGCCCGCACTTTTTTCTGCCCACACTTTTTTCTGTCCGCACTTTTTTCTGTCCGCACTTTTTCTGTCCGCACTTTTTCTGCCCGCACTGTTTTCTGTCCGCACTTTTTCTGTCCGCCTCAGATCTTAAAAACTACTGAGGCCAGAGGGCCTCCAGTCTTCAAACGTACCAAATTCCAACCTCAGTAGTTTTTATTCTATTCAAGTTTAAAGTTAGCCATAATCGTGCTACTGGCAACGATATAGGATAGGTCACCACTGAACCGTGTTTAAAGTTTCGTGGGCCGCGGCTCATACAGCATTATACTGAGACCACCAAGAGATAGATCTGTTTTCGGTGGCCTTGATTATACGCTGTAGCGGCTGTACAGAAAACTCGATTGCGCCGAAGAAACTTCGACGCATTTTTTACTTGTTTTATACACATTTCAATTAGACAATGAGGCATCGTTCTCCCTCAAAGATAATCGGTTACTAACCATTACCGATTATCAAAGCTGGTCTTCCAAAGACTAAAGATCACCAGAGATTAGCGATCACCAAATATAATCGATCTCAAAAATCATCGATTCTGAAAGATCATAGATGGTCAAAGATGTCGATTATCAAAATTCACCAGTTTCCAAAGATCATCGACTCTGAAAGATTGTCAGTTACGGATTATCTTTTCCTATCTTCACCGGTTTACAGATACGTTGAAATTTCAAGAATAATTGATTGCCAAAGATAAACTAAATTATTACAGATCATCTATTCTAAAAGGGTTTTGGACTTTCGTTGATTGTGGATTCCCGAAAATAATCAATTCCCAAAGACTACACATTCTAGCAAAATCTGTCGACTTGAAGATTACAGATCCCAAAGAATCATCGATTCCCAAGAACATCGATTCCCAAGAACATCGATTCCCAAGAACATCGACTCCCAAGAACATCGATTCCCAAGAGTCGTTTCCCAAGAATCATCGACTCCCAAGAATCATCGACTCCCAAGAATCATCGACTCCAAGAATCATCGATTCCCATGACCCAAGAATCTTCGATTCCCAAGAATCTTTGATCCCCATTCCCATGTATCATAGATTCACAAGAACCATCGATTCCCAAGAATCTTTGATCCCCATTCCCATGAATCATAGATTCCCAAGAACCATCGATTCCCAAGAATCCCAGATTCCCACTGGGCATTCGCATTCACGTTAAATCCACTTCCTGGAACCCGAGAGAGAGATAACTCGTCGCATTATGCTCTTCCATGGCGCTTGTTCGTCATATCTCCTATCTCGAGATTCGCTTCTGAATCGAGAGAATTATTTTTGAATTATTTTTCGGGGCCCAGATGGCCAGCGCATCTCCTCAAGCGTGTGAATTATTTTACAGATTTGGGATGGCTTCTGTGTTCGCTTTCATTTTGATTGTTATATACTTTACTTTTCCTGGCATCCCTCAAGGTAGTGTCATTTGATACGAGGTAATTATTTTTCGCCATTTTTTTCGAAAGCGTTGTAATTTTGAGTACCTTTTGGAGGTGAAGACCATTTCATACGAATTCCTTACTTCAGTATCCAAGGTCTTTAGGTAGTACGACTTCAAATGGCCATGCATTATTAGATGGTAATATTGTCAAGGGGACACTGCTGTTTTTTAATACCAAGAATTGTTGCTTAGGTTTTTGTGGCACTTTTTGGAGTTTCCCAACCCTTCTTAATTCTTCCAATAGCCGTAGGCCCTAAGTTGTTGGTTGGGATTCTAGTTTCAGTGCCAAAGTAGTTAGAAAAAAGTATCGGGACTTATTATGGGTAGTACCTCATTTTTACATTATAGGTCTTTCTTCTTGACAGGTTCTTTTGGCAGGAAATACAACTATCTTCGTGGCGCCTCAGTAATACTCCAGGCTGAACTGCTTAGGGGGGGGGGGTTAGTATTGTCACTGCGCCGAACGTGGTGCACTGTAAGCTTAACTCGAGTTTGTTTGCTGTGTCCCCTCGCCCCTAGCTGCACCCAATTTCACTAGAACTCCCTTATTTCACTGTTTAAAGTACTGACAACTTCTTGGAGGGCTGCCCAGTTTGATCCCAGGAATTGCTGCAAGCTTGCAATCCAAAGCAATTTTGAAGAGGTGCGGAAACTTGGGTCGCTTTGCATTTTACCCTTCTTATGGGACTGTTGCTAAAATATTGACTTGGGTTACAAAAACACTTATAACTAACTGAAAATTTTATTGAAAGACACTATTTCCTTCTAGACATTTTCTCCAGATATTGTTGACACACGCTCTAGCTATTAAATGAGATTTAGTTTAGCTTTGTATCTCTGATAGTTTTAAAGCAGTAGCCGTTTTTTACGGACGCTTACCAAAATACCTTTTTTCTTTTTTTTATTGCAGATTTTGCCTTCAACAACAGTTAGGAGCAGAATCTAGGTGGAAATGGTGTCTTTCAATAAAATTTTCAGTTAGTCTTATGCGTTTTTGTAACCCAAGTCAACATTTGAGCAACAGACCCTTAATGTCAAAAGCCACTCTCCGGTATCACTGTATTAATAATCATGTCAAAATTCTCTCAACAGAGGCTAGAGCTATCATCCAGCCCAGAAGGCCTCAAGTAACGCCGAATGGCTTATTGAATGGAAAATTTTGTTCCTTGTTTTTTTAAATACATAAGGTAAGTACGAGCTTGAATACTTAGATACCAATGGCAACTACCGTTGGGGAGACCTAGTTTAATGCATTAACATTGTTTGATGGAATTATTAATTTTTTTCTTTCACCTTTATCCGTTATAGAGCAAGAAAAGCATTTTTTTGTCAAGGCAGTTTAGGCGTTTTCTGATGATATTTGTACAGTGTATTATTGTGATAATAATTCACCGTATAACAT
>NC_089777.1:26601536-26661536 GCF_040412425.1 Macrobrachium rosenbergii | reverse complement strand
CCTACTTTCATATTCTCTTCCATCTTACTTTCCACCCTCTCCTAACAATTGATTCATAGTGCAGCTGCGAGGTTGTCCTCCTGTTACACCTTTCAAACTTTTTACGGTCAATTTCCGTTTCAGAGCTGAATGACCTCATAGGTCCCAGTGATTGGCCTTTGGCCATAATTCTATATTTAGTTCAATTCAATTCGTTATTGTAATTATCATTATTAAAATTAGCGATTCAGTTCCATACTGTGAATTAAAGTAAAATGGCATCTTTGACCTAGATTCTAAATCAGTCAGTCATCCCTCTTTTTGGCGCACATTATTTTTGTTTACTCAGAATGTTTGTCAGAATTAGGTTGGTTAATATGTCCCCTATACATTTCGACTGTTAAAATTGCAATACACTACACTGGTGGCAAATTTCTCTGTTTTGGAACTATATTACTCTTGTTCATTTATTTTGTTGATGCTTAGAATCTCGTTATAATAGCTAGGCTCTCTTCACCTATTATTCACATTTTTGCGGCTTCCGTATCGTCTTAGCCGCTACGCTATTATAGTTTTTAGAACAGAGTCGATCGGGTTTTACTGCGATCATTTGCGTAATCATCCTGGTAACGAAGCATCACTAATTGCACTTTCTTCATATGCACCAATACTCGCATATTTACAGACCAAGGGAAGGTCTTCCTAAATGGCAACTTGTAGTCCTTGGCCACACTACAACGCTGTATGATGTGTGGAGATATATTCTATATTATGTTTGATAACAACATACCTTTCTGATTATCTCAATGATCTCTTCCAACAGGGGCGGAATACCACCTATTCACTGCGCGTCCCTTCGAGTGAAAAACTTTTCCCCCGTACCTTCGCCGTCCTTTTGATAATGGGTTGAATTCCCCTCAGATTCCCTTCTCTCTCTCTCTCTCTCTCTCTCTCTCTCTCTCTCTCTCTCTCTCTCTCTCTCTACTCCTTTGATGGTTATAAAACTTCCTCCCTCCCTTCCTGGCTTCTTCCTTATCATGTTTGCTAATGAATGTAACTAACGAATCTCTTCTTCTCCAAGACGGGGAAATGTGTTTTTTTTTTTTCTCTTCGTGTTCCTGCTAATGGAGATGACTTTTCCTGCTGAGTCTGGCGGCGTTGTTTGTGGTGAGGTTCAGCTTGTATGTTTTCTTGTAATGATCTTTATTTGGGATGATGATCTTTCTGATATGTTAGCTGTGTATACTTGAAGATGAGTAATTTTATGCTTTGGTGATTTTTATGACTAAAATTGGCGATTCAATTCTATACAGTAAATTGAAGTAAAATAACTTTAACCTCAGAATCTACATCAGTCATTCCTTGTACGGTGTACCATTTTCAGATTTCTGAAAAGAAAACTATTGTGTCGACTTTGTCCGTCCGCACTTTTTTCTGTCCGCCCTCAGATCTTAGAAACTACTGAGGCTAGAGGCTGCAAACTGGTATGTTGCTCATCCACCCGCCAATCATCAAGCATACCAAATTACAGCCCTCTAGCCTCGGTAGTTTTTATTTGATTTAAGGTTAAAGTTAGCCATAATCGTGGATCTGGCAACGATATAAGGAGGACCACCACCGGGCCGTGGTTAAACTTTCATGGGCCGCGGCTCATACAACATATACCGAGACCACCGGTGGCCATGATTGAACGCTGTACAGAAAACTCGATTGTGCCGAAGAAACTTCGGCGCATTTTATTACTTGCCTGTTACTTAATTTGCTATTCAGCATAAGATTATCATACGTCTCTTACAGACTTGGACAGTTGAAATGACGAGAAATTAGTGTGGAGCCGCAAATTTCTCCCAGTTATGAATTGGAATACTTTTCTCTATTCCTTTTGTCGAGACACAGCCGGAAGACATTGACAAGGGTACGAAGGTAGTTACGCTATTCGAAAAGCGTGAGCAGCTTTCGCTACCTTAGGATTCAAAGGAGGTCGTTTTCTTATCAACACGACAGCGCACGGATTGGGAACTGTGACTTGATCGTAAGTTGAAAGCTAACCTGATCCGGTAACAACCTAGGATGCAGCTCACGAATTGAAATTGCCGTCACTGAGATCTTTGAGGAGAGCTACAAATAAAATCACAGTTAACATTAAGGAAAAAGAAAGGGTTACGGTAATGTTATCGAAGTGTCACTGAAGATCTGCATTTTTAGAAGCAAAATGATGTATAGTAATTTTCAGAAGACTTATAAGAGATTGACTCAAGACTGACGCAGGGTTCATCGAAGGACTTTGTCGCTCAGTCTTGTCTTCTGTGGCGAATTGAGACGGCAGTGCCCAGATTATCTTAAATCGCTATTATGAAATTAATGTTTAAATTTTGATGTTTGAATCAATGAGCCGTCAGATTGCTTGGAAATTCCGTTGAGTAACTTCCAAAGATTTTGGATACTTGGTTAATATTCCTTCGTGCAATATACTCTGGTTATATCTCATTTTCTCACTATATATATATATATATATATATATATATATATATATATATATATATATATATAAAATATATATACATAGTATCTATCTATCTATCTATCTATATATATATATATATATATATATATATATATATATATATATATATATATATATATATATAATCAGTTTTCAGTACAGTATAATTTCTAATACATATCAGAATCAAATCGTTTCACTGATTTTTTAATTAACCAGTGTAATTTCCTTCGATACGAAATCATTTCAGTTGAACAAATAACCAACAGAATAAAAACTCACAGAGGAATGACGGCAAAATGTCTCGCCAAAAGAGGCAGTTTCAAAAAAAGCACCAGTTACAAACTCGTCCAGTTTCCGGTCACACGGTCCTTTGAATTAGTCGGCAACGGTTGTGTGTATCGCTTAAGGGGAAAAAAACCCTTTTGATTTTTTCCAATTTGACTATGAAAACAGACGTCGCCCACAACGGACAATTTTCGGCGCGATTGTGACAGCGACAAAAGACAGGGACAGACATTGGCACCTCGTTAAGTGATGGTACGGCCTTTCAAATGAACCAGTTCCTCGTTAGTTTGTTTGAGGTGCAAACAATGTCGAGTCGGCCTGTTATAAGTTTCCTTTGCCGGAGTTCTTGAATTGGAAAGTAAGTTTATTTTTATTTTATGGGGGAGAACGATTTCTGTCTTTGTGATGTGGAACTTTGGATGCTTCGTGTCTGTGTTGATAAGTGACTTCTGGCTGTCATGTTTGTTCGGTATGAAATTTCAGTTATTGCTTTTTGAAGCGAATTTCAAACTTGAGTTTCAAACTTTTGAACCCTGTTGACAACGCCGTTCCGTTTGTTTTTATTTCAGTTTTGTTAATTAGATGCATAATGTGGGTGTGTTCTATTAACTTGGTATACGTTATTTGGAAGAAAATAACGTATACCAAAAATCCTGAACTTACTCTGGCTTAGATGAAAGGCCTGGTTGCCCCTTATCCGAAATAATCAAGTGAACTGCAGTAATAGTTTCATATTTATTTCCACTCACCAGGTCACTCTGTGGAATTTCTTGGCCTGTGACCCATATCTAATGCGTGGGAATTCTTGTAGAAAAGAGATTGACATTTCCTATAACTTTATTATACTAAAGTGTTTGAATGTCTGTTGGGATGAAAATGTCTAATGCCTAAGCCAAAAAGTTCAACTGTTCATTTGCTTGCAATCTGGCTTTTGTAAGGGCCTTGCTGCTTGTGATGTTCTTCTTGAATTTCTGGTGTCAAAGAAATCGCTGGATTTTGATCAAGAATTTAATCTGATTGGTCCTGACTTGACTGAAGCTGTTGGTCGTGTTAATCAGGACCTCGTTTTCAAAGTTAGAAAGAAGATACTTTGGAGACCATTTCTAAATATTTTAGTATTAAATTTTCAAGTAACAGATTGCAAAACTGTAGTTGGTGATGAGCAGTGCAGAAACTACAGAAATGTAGTCTGGTATTCCTAAGGGTGGTGCGCTTGGCCCTACAGTTGGTTGGTTTGTTTTGAAAACCAGTTCATTTCTAAAGTCATCTTGCGTCTTCAAGTACTGTACCTTTGCATTAAACTTTGGAACGTGCAGTCAGTAACTGATAGATTTATTACCATGAACTACTGTCACCAACGAGCATAAACTGGTAACAGAAATGAAGTTGTGTGTGTTCCCCGGTGCGGCTCATTACTTTAACGCAATGGACATATGGCCTCGATTGTGTGAATAGCAAAAAAAAAAAAAAAAAAAGGAAAAATTATATTTGCTCCTTGGTCCAAACTCTGGTGGCAAAATGTAGAAAGTTGTTGTAAAACATATACGTATCACACAGTAAGTTTGAAAGCTTTTTTAATGCTGCTGTAAAGATCTACTACTTTGCATCACTGTCTGCGTTTTTCTGACTTGGGTTGCTGTACAAGTGTGGATATATGTTTACTGGGTCATCACCCTTCTTAGTCATTTGTTTCTCTTGCCGTTTTTTTTCTTTTCCAAGATATCGGCAATCTGCGGTTTTGGGTGCTTTTAGATATGTATCATTTGAATAATGGAAATGCAGCTGAGAGTTGCCTTTGGATGTACAGTTGGTCATGAATCGATGTATAGAACGACGATGAAGTCATTCATGAGTGTGTGAGGAGCAAACTGCATGTGATTAGGCCAAGGGCATTTGTCAATAAAAATGCCCTTGATTGTGATTTGCTGTGCGAAGAAAAACAACTCCATTAAACTTGTTTAAAATGGATTAAATAATTTTATCTAAGTCATGTGAAGTGATATTGTGGAGCCCATATCATTAATGATTTATAATTAATGTTCTAAAGTCAGTGATGGAATATTTTCGTATATGAATGAGTGTAGCCGTGTTAGTTATTTTTTTTAATTATGGATGTATTTTGAATGAAATAGGTTGTTCACTGCTGTTGACAAGCATTACAAGCATTTGTAAATTCAGAAGAGCAATTGTAGTTATTTGCTTTCTGGGTTTTCTTCTAAAATTAAAATCATAACACACAATTTCACATAAGATACTCCGAGGCAACAGAACAAAAGTAAGCCCATAAAAAGAATATACATATTGAAAGGATGAGTCTCAAAAGCCTGTGATCAGATAAAATCCTTTTGAAGTAGGATATTCAGGATACCCAAAAATCTGAGGGATCGTAGGATATCACTGAAATGGATTTGTTATCCTATTTCATTGCATTCCTGTTTCACTGTAATCTGCATAATACATTCTGGAAATCAAAGGGCTCTTTTAAATAATAATGCTGTATATTTTTATGCAGCTTATGAATACAATAGGCAAACAGATATATATCAGCTGACAGAGTTCTTAATTCTAAATTCTTAAGTTTCTGTTTCTTAATTCAAACGAACGCTATATTCTTGGTAAGGTTGAATTTCAAGTTAGTGGCCTCTATGAGCTTTTTCACATGAATAGGGTTCATCTTCTGGGTAATAATAATAATAATAATGATAATTATTATTATTATTATTGAATATTATTGCTGCTTCAGCTGCATTTATTTTGTAGAAGACTTTTTCTATTTTCCTTATTGCGGACTTCTCTTCAGTGGAGGTGCGTGCTAACAGCTCGCCTATATTTGTCATTTCATGGGGGAAAAGTCAAAATCTGGATTCTGCTTCTTTATATATTCTATACAGTTGGTTCTATACAATTGTTGCCGCGACGCGTTTCGACAGACTCTTCTGTCATTCTCCAGCGGGAGCTAGTAGAGGACTGGCAGATTGCATAGGTCCTTCTGAATTTATACACGGGCTTCAGCGGGGGGGGTCATGGATGGCGAATTCTGATTGGTTGCAGTCAGCGAACTTCAAGCCAAATTTCTGCGGCGAAGCTCGATCCTGACAGATCTTCGCAACCTGGGAATGTCATTCATTCCAGCGTTCCCATTGGCCTGCCGTTGCGTGATGTCATGCCGGCTGACATCATCGGTAGTTTGGCTGCTATTGGGCTGTGGATGAATGATGTCATTATCTACTCTTTCTGTCGTAGTCGGGGATTGTCTCGAAGGGCGCCTCGCTCATCAGGGCATCTCCATTCTCAGGGTTGTCGTTTTCAGGTATTCGTTGGATTTGGTGGGTGTTCTGCATTATTCTTCTTAAATTCGTGGGTAGGAGCGATGCCTCCTGCGTCGTATTCATTGTTGGTTTTCTCTCGGCAATGAGGAGCGCCTCTAGCAGGCGCAGACGTCGAGGGTCGGCGGCTCTCGATTATACTTATATTTTGTATAATACTGTCGCGGGAGATGGAAATATTGTGAGTAGCACGGGCGTGGTTCATGATGGCACCCTCCTGGGCGTGGCAGGAGATCCTTTTTGACAGACGCATCGTGGTCATTCCAATATAAGCGCCGGGCATCCTCGGACAGGACATACAAATTGGTAGACCACGTTCTTCTGCTTGAGGGTTCTCTTGCTGGCGGAGAGGGGTTATTCTTCATCACCAGATCACGGGTGCGGCGGTTCTTATAATAAATTATAAGATTTATTCTCTTACTGTCTTCGGTCAGGGTGACGTTTTCCATGACGATTTTTCTTCATGGAGTTCTCGTCCTCACGGTACTGGGGATGCATCCGGGCCTTATAATAGATCTTTATGTCATCTTGGGGGGCAGGTTGTGTGTTCTCACCGTTGTACCATTTTTCCAGGCCAGTTCGGATTTCTTTGTTGATGAGTTTGTTGGTGAAACCATTGTTCACCAACATTTGTGCAGCACGTTCGAATTCCTTGTTGGTGTCCTGCCAGGTGGAGCAGTGGGAGGGCCCTTTTAATGAAGGTCCTGACTGTCGTGTTCTTAAACCTAGCAGGGCACTCGCTATCCCCATTCAAGCAAAGTCCCAAATTGGTGGATTTTGTGTAGACTGATGTCTTCAAGTTCCGTTCCGTCTTTGTGACCATAACGTCGAGGAAGGGAGCCGGTCGTCTGTGCTGAACTCGACAGTGTTTTATTTGTATATATATATATATATATATATATATATATATATATATATATATATATATATATATATATATATATATATATATATATATATATATATATATATATATATATATATATATATATATATATATATATATATATATATATATATATATATATATATATATATATATATATATATATATATATATATATATATATATATATTATATATATATTATATATTATATATATATTATATATTATATATATATATATATATATATATATATATATATATATATATATATATATATATATATATATATATATAAACGGAAGCGTTTGCAGCAGAAGAATGGAGAGGATTAGTTGTGCTCGGTCGCCTTTATGAGCAGCAATGTTGTTCAGAAATCCCAACGGTAAATCCATTCGCTAGATGCTGAACCCAAATCGCCTTATAAAAGCGCAGGTGAGGAGAAGATGCACCTCGGTCTAGCTATCCAATCCTACCCCACCCAACGTCCCGCCTCCTTCCCCCACCACCAACCACCACTTTCCTCTCCCCTCCCCTACCCTCCAAGCCATCTCCCCGACACATGAAAAGAAATAAAAGGGGAAAATTGAAAAGAAGAGAATTGGAATCTAAGTTTCTAAGAAGTTCTTATTGAAAAAGTTTGAATCTGCGCTTTTCGTTATCATTTAAGCTTTTGATTGTGAGAATTCGACCGCAAGAAACCCCTTTTCACTGCAGGGTTTTTCCCGCCGATTGATGGGAGTGCTGACCGTCCGCCAGATGGCTGGCTCTGTGATACTCGGTAGCAGCAGCAGCAGGAGGAGAAAGAGGAAGAGGAGGAGGAGGAGGAGGAGGAGGAAGGGAAGAGGAGGAGGAAGAGAAGGAGGAGAAAAGGAAGAGGAGGAGGAGGAGGAGGAGGAGGGGGAAGAGGAGGAGGAATAGAAGGAGGAAAAGAAGGAAGAGGAGGAATAGGTGGAGGAACAGGAAGAGGAGGAGGAAGAGAAAAGGAGGAGGAAGAGGAGGAGGAGGAAGGGAAGAGGAGGAGGAAGAGAAGGAGGAGAAAAGGAAGAGGAGGAGGAGGAGGAAGGGAAGAGGAGGAGGAAGAGAAGGAGGAGAAAATTAAGAGGAGGAGGAGGAGGAGGAGGAAGGGAAGAGGAGGAGGAAGAGAAGGAGGAGAAAAGGAAGAGGAGGAGGAGAAAAGGAAGAGGAGGAGGAGAACAGGAAGGGGAGGAGGAGTAGGGAGGGGGAGGAAGAGGAGGAGGAGGAGGAGGGGAAAGAGGAAGGGGTGAGGAGGAGAATGAGGAGGAGGAGGGGAAGGAGGAAGGGATGAGGAGGAGGAGGGGAAGGAGGAAGGGATGAGGAGGAGAATGAGGAGGAGGAGGGGAAGGAGGAAGAGATGAGGAGGAGAATGAGGAGGAGGAGGAGGGGAAGGAGGAAGGGATGAGAAGGAGAACGAGGAGGAAGAGGAGAAAAGGAGGAGGAGGAGAAAAGGAGGAGGAAGAGAAGGAGGAGATGGAGAAGGAAGAGGAGGAGGAGGATTAAACGTCTATTGACGTTATTGTAACTGGTTCTTACCTTTTAAATGTATTATTAAAAACGCTAATTTGCCCTTAGATTCAATTAGTATGCAATTTGTCTTCAGGAAGGAGCAAATTGGTGTTGGTGCATCTGATTTTTTTGTATTAACTTTTCAGTTTTCACGAATTACATTTTGTCTGAATCACTGGCAGTGAAAAAAAATACTATTGGAGAATTTTATATAATAGTGCATTGGATTTTTTCAGTGACTCTGGAAGCATCTGAAATAAAGATAAAGAAAGAAAGTAAGGAAGAAGTTACAGAATATCGTAAACAGTACAGTCTACTCTGTAATTTTGATGAAGTCATTCTTGATAGCTAAAAATCCTCGAAACCTTATTATTATTATTATTATTATTATTATTATTATTATTATTATTATTATTATTATTATTATTATTCGTAAAAAATCTTATAATAGCATGAGTCACTAAAATAGTGAAGAAATCCACAGTGGTGTTAGTGTAGATATATATATATATATTATAAATGTATATTTACACTTCCATCACAGTTCATTTCTTTACCATTATTATTATTATTATTATTATTATTATTATTATTATTATTATTATTATTATTATTATTATTATTATTATTATCATCTTTTTTTTCGAAACCACTTCTTCATGTGTACATAATAATCCTGAAGAGTTGTCACAATCACTTTTACCACATATTTTACTTTTGATTATCAAAGCATTTGCAAAACCAAATCTACCCCACAGTCATGTAGTATAATTCTGAGCGGTCAAGTATTCAAAACTACTTTTGCCACAATACCCATGTGATGATATTGGGATTTTTTTAAACCACCTGCGTCAATACAACCTAAATTTATAACCGAACTGTCAAATATTTTCAAATTTCATCCGAAACCACCAGCACCAACTGGTGGTTATTACATAAAATCGCATGAAGGAGTTCTTATGTGATTTCTTATTTACACGGGGCCATTAACGGGGCCGCTTTAAATAGGTACAGAAAACCAGTCATAATTGGGGAATAGTTTCATTATTCAAAGGTTTGAATTGAATATAGAATTTAGGCCACAGGCCAAGCACTGGGACATATGAGGTCGTTCAGCGCTGAAACGGAAGTTGACAGTACAAGGTTTGAAAGGTGTAACAGGAGGAAAACTTCGTAGTTGTACTATGAATTAATTGTCAGGAGAGGATGGAAAGTAAAAAGAAGAAAGAGAATATGAAAGGAAGTACAGTAAAAGGAAACGAAAGAGGTTGCGGCTAGGACCGAAGGCACGCTGCAAAGAACCTTAACGGCACTACCCCTCTACAGGATTCAAAGACTTGCGAGAGGATCATAAAAAGGATCTGATATTAATTACTAGATGGAAGATGAAACCGATGGATCTATGATCAGCGGGACAACAAGAGTAAAGGTATTGGTTTAATTTCAGATTCTGAGATTTGAATTCATTGTTGGCTTCAAGCCTTATATATCAAAGAATGTCTAGGGCTTTCAAAAAAAAAAAAGTTTAGGCTGTATAGGGTTTTCGTTTGATCATTTTATAGAGTATATTTCAAAAGGGTATGTCATTTTAGGTATGATCAATTTGCCATTTTACAATTCTATCCTTTAACATTTTGGTACCTTGTAAACATTCTCATACGGTTCATAACATCCAGCTTACATATAGAGTGAAGCACTGCAATGTCTAATTTTCCATTGGTTACGTTTGTGATATTTTGGTCACTGTTTGTTTTCATACAAGTTTAAAACTTTATACTGAAGGGCCCTCAGTTTGTCGTGAGACCTGAAGCACCGAGGCAAAGCTGAGAGCGCTGTCTGTCTTCGAAATATGAAATTGCTCTTTGAATTTAAATTTATTTAAATCTAGTTGGGCTTTAATGATATAACATATTTCTAATATCCTGACATCTGGTAAACGTTAAATTATCATTTCTGTCGAATGTTAGATTGTCATCTTTTAAGGGCGTTTTATGCTCAGCGTTTGAAAACAATAACTCTTTTTATTTAGCTTTATATATGTTTTCTCGTTTCGAACTATTTTAATATTTGCCTTCTTGTTTCTAGTGATTTAAACTGTCCTATATTAATGAATTTTTTTTTAGAATAATCCCTTGTGTACGTTTGGAGTGAACAAGGGTTAGCTGGAACAGAAAAGGATGAGAGTGCGGAGAATGGATAAGGCTTAGTTGGTGTGGGATAGACAGGGAGTTAATCAAGTGGAATAGAAATAGGGAAAATTACGTGGTGTGGAATAGCTAGGGATTTGACTGAATAGAATGAACACGGGGGATAAGGCAGGGTAAAATAGAGTGGAAGTTATTTGTGCTAGAATGGGGTAGGATTTGGCGAAATGGAGAGTTACCGGGATTGGTGGAAAGGATGGGAATGGGATGGGACGGGATAGGATGGGATGGAGTGTACTGGAACGGAATGGGGGTTCCGCTGATCACCAGCACATCTGTGTAACTTAATTAGCTGATTGATTTGAGACTCCTGGTACCTGTCAAACTGTCAGTTCCTTTCATTTGCTGCATTCGTCGTTATGGTAATAAGGTTTAACAGCCTCAGGTTAATTTCTAATGAGGTAATTTATTTTTCTGAAATAAAGAAAACCACTTTTTTCCTCTTCTGTTAATTAGGGAATATCTGTGAGAGATTTGGATTTCATTTTGACTTAATTATTTATAAATAACTCGACTTTTTCTGGTTGGAGATAAATTTTTAAGTACTTAAAATAATTTTTAATTTGCAATCTATTTTATATATATTTGCCAGCAGTTTCTTTATTTCACTGTAATGTTTGAAAAACGTCTGTAACTAAAAATACTTTAATATTTATATATTGTTCAATGGATCCTTTTCGTTATGTATAAAAGGAAATTGTTATTGCTGCAGTGCGGGGCCTGCGGTGGGAGGTTGAAACCAACATTCTTTGGTAAGCTTGAATTTCAAGTCAATGGCCCCTTTAGTGTGCTTGTTCCATGTGAATATATTTCATCTACTGAAATAATAATAATAATAATAATAATAATAATAATAATAATAATAATAATAATAATAATAATAATAATAATAAAGTCAAGAGACATCAATTCCTTCAAGTCAAATTCTTTGCAGACGCAATATCCAGTTTGTGCGACTGGTCAAGTCACACATCCAATTCACCTTTACGAATCCGTTCACGTTCCCAGTCGTTCTATCGCCCCGATCATAATTCGATTCCTCCCCTCTCTTCAAGACTATTGACAAGAATCCATCTCTCTTCGGACGCCATTTTGAGGAAAATATCTGTCGTTCTCACTTACGTCATTAAAGGCCATTATTACGTCCCTACTCTGGCTTCGATCTGCCCCAGATAATTTCCCTTTCTCCCTAGCACCCTCGGGTTCTTCCTTCTCTTTTCTCCCTATTAACGAGCAATTTCTTCCCCGCGTTGAAGAACGCAATCTGCGATTTCTTGGGCGGTAATGAAACTTCCAAGTAATTATACTTTTCTCTGGCCTTGGGAATAAAATGACGCCATCCCATTATTTCTGGCAAGGCAGAAAATGTCCCTCTCTCCCTTCCATATCATAGGTATAATAATCATCAGAATTCTCCCCACATTCTCACTTTCCCCTCAGTAATGGGGAAAGTTCCCTAAACCCTTCCGTTGTCGAATTGGAATGAACTACTACTATTCCTTTTAATCTTTCATAGCATTTCTTTATTACATAATACTGAGCTTTGACTCGTATAGTTTTTATCATAAAAATAAGTAAAAAATGAGCCAAAGTTTCTTCGGCGCAGTCGAATTTTCTGTACAATGCATAATCAAGGCCACCGAAAATAGATCTGTCTTTCGGTGGTCTCGGTATAATGCTGTATGATCCGCGGCCCATGAAACTTAACCACGGGTCGCTGGCGGCCTGTTCTATATCGTTGCCAGATACACGATTATGGCTAAGTTTAACCTTAAATTAAATAAAAACACCAAGGCTAGAGGGCAGCAGTTTGTATGTTTGATGATTGGAGTGTGGATGATCAACATACCAATTTGCAGCTCTCTAGCCTCAACAGTTTTTAAGATCTGAGGGTGGACAGAAAAAGTGCGGACGGACAGACAAAGCCGGCACAATAGTTTTCTTTTACAGAAAACTAAAAACGTATTTTCGTTGGAAGTCGTAAATAAAATAGATATCCTGTACTTATGATAATTTTCATGTAGATGACAACATAATATTTTATAGGTTATTTTCCAGAATGTCTTTTTTTTTTTTTTTTTTTTTTTACTACGGGTAATGAGAGCTGTTTTCAAATTTTAGAGGCATACTGTAGTAACCAGATTTTGCAGCCTTTACCGTTCAAACAGTCAGTTATTGGAAGAATCAGAACTTTCACCACTAGTCAGGCTGTTTGTGACCTCGTTAGTTTTAAGTACTTCAGCTGTGGTCAGTTTCTAACAACCAAAGGTCATAGTGGTTAGTTTTTATCTACCAAAGGTCAAGTGCGGTCAGTTTTTAACACTCAGAGGTCAAGCGTGGTCAGTTTCTAGCAATCAGAGGTCAAGTGTGGTCAGTTTCTAACAATCAGAGGTCAAGTGTGGTCAGTTTTTAACACTCAGAGGTCAAGCGTGGTCAGTTTCTAGCAATCAGAGGTCAAGTGTGGTCAGTTTCTAACAATCAGAGGTCAAGTGTGGTCAGTTTCTAACAATCAAAGGTCAAGTGTGGTCAGTTTCTAACAATCAGAGGTCAAGTGTGGTCAGTTTCTAACAATCAGAGGTCAACTGTGGTCAGTTTCTAACAATCAAAGGTCAAGTGTGGTCAGTTTCTAACAATCAAAGGTCAAGTGTGGTCAGTTTCTAACAACCAAAGGTCATTATGGTTAGTTTTTATCAGCCATTTTTTACCAACCAAAACTCAAGCGTGGTCAGTTTCTAACAACCAAAGGTCAAGTGTGGTAATTTCTAGCAACCAAAGGTCAAGTGAGGTCAGCTTCTACAATCAAAGTTCAAGTGTGGTCAGTTTCTAACAATCAAAGTTCAAGTGTGGTCAGTTTTAACAATCAACGGTCAAATGTGATCAGTTTCTAACAATCAAAGGTCAAGTGTGGTCAGTTTATAACAATGAAAGGTCATTTATGGTCAGTTTATAACAGTCAAAGGTCAAGTGTGATCAGTTTCTAGCACTCAAAGGTCAAGTGATTGACGAGAGCCCGAAATCAAACTTATCCATAAGAACTTGCTAGACATTTCGATACTGATCTAGGTTCTCATTGTTTTTTTTTCTCACCATTTCCTATTTCTTCCCTTTAATTTCCCGTATTCTAATCTCCACTTTATCTCTGTATAGTTCCCCCCCCACCCCTTATTCAGTCGAGTGTAATCTTGAGGGAAGGGAGACTATTGTCCGAAGTTTGGAGAAGTAACTTGCTGGAAATATCAGGGCAGAGAGAGGAAGTTTTCCAGCAACTCTCTCTCTCTCTCTCTCTCTCTCTCTCTCTCTCTCTCTCTCTCTCTCTCTCTCGAGCAGGTGGTGTTCTCCCTCTCTCTCTCTAGCAGGTGGTGTTCTCCCTCTCTCTCTCTCTCTAGCAGGTGGTGTTCTCCCTCTCTCTCTCTCTCGAGCAGGTGGTGTTCTCCCTCTCTCTCTCTCTCTCGAGCAGGTGGTGTTCTCCCCCCTCTCTCTCTCTCTCTTTCTTTCTCAAGCAGGTGGTGTTCTCTCTCTCTCTCTCTCTCTCTCTCTCTCAAGCAGGTGGTGTCGCATACCCTGAAGCTTATTTCTTTTGATTCATAAGACAACAATGGCCTGACATTCCTTCCCTTACCCAGACCATTTGTCGATAGGTTAGGCTACTTGACTTCACAAAGAAAAGAGTACTTCTTCTAGACGTTAAGTTCAAAATGATTTTTTATTTTCATTTTCGTATGATGCAACAACTTAATTATAGCGTTGAAATTTACGAAGACCAATAATAATTCTCTTCTCTAATATTTCTCTTCTGTGCATTACCTACGTCTGAATTTACTAATAGAAAAGGAATGCGTTCTTTTCCTCTATTAATTTCTTTGTAGATATAATGAGGCAAACTTTTGTGTTCCCTGTCGTTCCGTCTCTCCTCCGTTTGTAATCGAATCCTCCCCCCTCCACCCCCCCTCCCTCACACCCATCCTCCTCTTCACAACCTGCTTATAAGAGTCCAGTTCTTTGAGGATTCTGTCGTTCTCACTTCGTCATTAAGGTCCATTCCGTTCCCCACTTTCTCATTCTCCCTAGCACACTCTGTTTCTTCCCCTTTCTTTCTCCCTGACACGACAGATTTTTCCCCGGGCTTTGTAATATAGTGATCTGTGATTTCTTTGGTTACGAAACTTCTGTTTTATTATATTTTTCTCTTTTTGGTACGAAGGGAATAACACCGCGACTGGCAGAAAAGGAATAATACCATGACTGGCAGGGAAAGGAATAACACCATGACTGGCGTAAGCATAAACTCTGATCCTTACTTTCCCTTTAATAACAGGGGAATTCCCCTAAACTCTCTCTCTTTGATGGATGGGAATGAAATTGCGATTTTAAAGCATTTTAGAAGAGAAAACCTTTTCATTATCATGATATTTAAATAATACTTCATTTTTTTATCTTGTATCATCATAATCATAAAAAACGTTTGCAGAATCAATCCAATATCCTTTTGAACAGCTGTAGACACCATCTGGTTATAAGATTCGCCAATCATTTTCCGTGCTGTTTACCACAGGGAGCTTTTAAAATGGCTTTTTGGACGAAAATTACTTTTAAAAAACCGTCAACGATTTCCATACTGAAAATCATTTCCAGCCTTGTATAGTTTCACGCGTAGTTTGCTGTCCAGTTGGCTATGAAATTTCAATTAATGTCTTTCCCAGCATTTTATAGTGTTCAGATAATTCCGTTTTTCTTACGAATGAAAAATGTCCACTTTATCTTGATATCCAAAGGAGGTTCGGCTTGATTATTGAGTCGCCTTGTTGTCGTCAGCCTGGTTTTGTTTCTATGGAAGCTTAAGTGAAAATCCCCCGTAGGTGGGGTGTGCCGTCAGTGCACCTTATTCGGGGCAATGTAGGCATTACTTAAGGTTCTTTGCAGCGTCCCTTCGGCTCCTAGCTGCAACCTCTTTCATTCCTTTTACTGTACCAGAGTTCATATTCTCTTTCTTCCATCTTACTTTCCATCCTTTCTTTACAATTGTTTCAACATAATTTTCAGCGCTGCATGACCTCATAGGTCGCAGTGATTGTTGAAGGATGACTGTTGAAGGATGATTTTTGTAGTTGTGAGGACGGGAAGTGATAATGATCTTTGAAGGATGATGTATGCAGTCTTAGCAACGAAAAATATGATTCTTGAAGGATGATTTTTGTAGGAATGAGGACGAGTTGTGATATGATTTTCGAAGGCTGATTTTTATGTAGGCTTAGGCACGAAAAATATGATTTTTAAAGACGGATTTTTGTAGGCATGGGCGCAAAAGGCGACTTAATTTTGAAGGATACTTTTTTTAGACAAGCACTGAAGTAATTTGATTTGTGAAGGCTGCTTTCCACTGGCATGTCTACGAAAAACATGATTTTTGAAGGCTGATTTCTGTAGACGACCGCGAAGAGTGATTCAGTATTTAAGGATAGCTTCTTATAGCAGCAAGTACAAAGAGCCTTCACCGATCGTACTGAAACCGATCACTGAACATGATATAATGCTACTCTACGTAGCAAGAATTTATTACCCAAGAAGACAACTGATGTCGGTGACCTTTGATGTCCCAACGTCAGGGAACGTAAGATCTGTCAATCAATCAGTGTAAGACGACAAAAATGATTTTGGATTCGTCCGGGTATATTTTGTTATTCTCGGACTGCTCCGTTCGGTCAGCGTTTCTTGCCTCGTACTTAATTATGGATTTATCTTTTCTGCTTCAGTTTTCCCATTTTCTTCTGCTCGTCCTATCGGTCTGTGTTTTTTTAAATCTGTAGTAGTTAAATCTGTAATAGTCACTCCAATTTCAATAGCCTGTTGCTGAGAAACATTTATGAAACCCTCATTAATGGTGTTAACATTTCATGAAATGAATAAATCAGCCTCCTTTATCAAACGCCGATTTGCTTATTTTGCTATTTTTAATATTTCAAATATAATAATAAAGGGAAATATTCTAAACTATAAATGTATGAGCCCCCCTCCCTGTTTTATCCTATTGCTAAGCCTATGTGGAGAGAGAGAGAGAGAGAGAGAGAGAGAGAGAGAGAGAGAGAGAGAGAGAGAGAGAGAGAGAGAGAGAGAGAGAGAGATTAATGGATTTAGAATGGCGGGTTTTCCTTTTTGTAAATACATGGTTCAGTTTCGTATTTCACATGACGCTGGGGATCAGTAATATACTATTTCCTCATATGAACGTGAAGGACATATGTCGTTGATATCGAAAATGTCCCTTCAGAAATTCTTAATGAATTGTCACCTCAAAATGCCTTAATTCATTTTGAACTAAAAATTACCCCCCCAAAAAGGTAAAAAAACATTTCTCATCATATTGTCTATATAAAAAAATATAAAAACCTGGTAAAAAAACATTTTTCATCATATTGTCCATATAAAGAATATAGAAACCTGCTAAAAAAACATTTTTCATCATATTGTCTATATAAAAAATATAAAAACCTGGTAAAAAACATTTTTCATCATATTGTCTATATAAAGAATATAAAAACCTGGTAAAAAAACATTTTTCATCATATTGTCTATATAAAAAAATATAAAAACCTGGTAAAAAAGCATTTTTCATCCTATTGTCTATATAAAAAATATAAAAACCTGGTAAAAAACATTTTTCATCATATTGTCTATATAAAAAAATATAAAAACCTGGTAAAAAACATTTTTCATCCTATTGTCTATATAAAAAATATAAAAACCTGGTAAAAAACATTTTTTCATCCTATTGTCTATATAGAAAATATAAAAACCTGGTAAAAAAAAACATTTTTCATCCTACTGTCTATATAAAAAATATAAAAACCTGGTAAAAAACATTTTTCATCCTATTGTCTATATAAAAAATATAAAAACCTGGTAAAAAAACATTTTTCATCATATTGTCTATATAAAAAATATAAAAACCTGCTAAAAAAACACTTTTCATCATATTGTCTATATAAAAGATATAAAAACCTGGTAAAAAACATTTTTCCATCATATTGTCTATATAAAAAAAATATAAAAACCTGGTAAAAAAACATTTTTCATCATATTGTCTATATAAAAAAAATATAAAAAACTGGTAAAAAAAACATTTTTCATCATATTGTCTATATAAAAAAAATATAAAAACCTGCCCTGTCTTATAGTCTGTATCTTCATTCTCGTAGGTGTTGGAAGCGCTTGTGGTCCTGAAAATGCTTCTGTGTATTGGAGGTTTGACCTCGAGTGAATATTTTCGGGTTGAAAGTGGGAGTGTGTGTTTTTTCTGGGGTCAACATCTCCTGGGACAAGACTTTTTGCCGACTGAAAACATTTTTCCCTTGTTCAGGGGGAATTTGATTTTTTCCTTTAACCCACGCACACGTTCTCTCTCTTACAAACAGCAGTTCCGATGCAGCTTTATTTTTATTAAGAAAATGAAAAAAATAGCATTTTTTATTTTTTATGAGAAAAATTAATATTTCGTTCTCATTAACCACCCGCCCCCCCACTCACTCTCTCTCTCTCTCTCTCTCTCTCTCTCTCTCTCTCTCTCTCTCTCTCTCTCTCTCTCTCTCGTAACAAAAGTAATAACAGCGTAAATTTATTTTTATGTAGAAAATTAAAAATCGCATGTTTTATTTTTCTAGATGTAGAAAAAAAATGTATTATTCCTCTAAGTGAAGCAAAAATATCACTAAGGGCCACCTATGTAATCTTGAAGTGTAGTCTAAGAATGTTATCATTCTTTCCATACCTAAAAGGTTAATGTATTTCATGCAAAACACGCTACAATTTCAACTTGATTCGTTATTGAAGTTTTGATTTCTTCATTCCCCTGTTATTAAAATCTACCGAAGAAGGTAAGAATAAAAATCATGGAAACATACGCTGGTAACTGCTAGAATACATCATGACCTCACTTGACCCAGGAAACTGCATTTTAGTTGGGCTGGTAGTGGGATCTTTATCAGGGCTCCTTTAACATTTGCTAACCTAGGATCGCATGTCCTACCTAAACACGGATTTTGCCAGGTGACTTTCAATTATGCGTTCTCTTTGCTCTCTGGCAGTGATAATTATTTAGTAGAGTCTCATCCTACCGTGTTTTAATCTAAACTAACCCGACCTATTCTACATTGCTGTGTCTTACCTGGCGGGGTAGGGAGGGATGCCAGGATCCCCCCTTCCCTACCTGCCTTACAGCTATTATTATTATTATTATTATTATTATTATTATTATTATTATTATTATTATTATTATTATTATTATTATTATTATGCCTTACAGTTATTGCTTATAATAATAATTATTATTATTATTATTATTATTATTATTATTATTATTATTATTATTTGTTTTAGAACGGTTTTGTGTGTTTTAAAAGTTCAAATTACCATGTCTGGATGTCTATAAAAGTTCCTGACACCTCGCCGAGTCAAAAAGCCATCATCAGCCAGAAATGCATCAAATTCTTCATTTGAGAGAGCTTTCAAATCTTCGGTCAGTTTCCCGCAATCAAAGCTTTAGGCACTAAATAAATAAGCTCAGAATACCGCTTTTAAATGATCTTCTTCCTGTCTTTTACCCTTTGTTTGCCATTAGCTCCTCATACTCTCCTTTCAATTAATTATTCTCTCTCTCTCTCTCTCTCTCTCTCTCTCTCTCTCTCTCTCTCTCTCTCTCTCTGCCATTAGTGCCTTATACTCTCCTTCCAATTCTTCTCTCTCTCTGTCTCTCTCTCTCTCTCTACCATTAGCCCCTTATGCTCTCCTTCCAATTAATTATTCTCTCTCTCTCTCTCTCTCTCTCTCTCTCTCTCTCTCTCTCTCTCTCATACAAACAACAATTCCTATGCAGCTTTATTTTTATGTGGAAAATGAAAAAATAGCATTTTTTATTATTTATGAGGAAAATTAATATTTCGTTCCGTTTAACCCCTCCGCCCACACGCATTCTCTCTCTCTCTCTCTCTCTCTCTCTCTCTCTCTCTCTCTCTCTCTCTCTCTCTCTCTCTCTGTTCATTCGTCTGTAATCTTAAGTTAATGGAGGCTATTGTCCAAAGTTTGCAGGAGTAACTTGGCGGAAATATCAAGACCGAGCAAGGAAGTCCATTCCCAGCTCTCTCTCTCTCTCTCTCTCTCTCTCTCTCTCTCTCTCTCTCTCTCTCTCTCTCTCTAAAAAGCATTACCTGCCTTTATGTTATCAAGCTTTCCTTAAGGAACAGATGATACTGTGTTTTTTCTATGTTGCATTTCAAGATACATTTGATTCCGATATTGAATCCATAGAAATGTTTTAATTTGTTGTCGGTATCGAACTTACACAGGCAAATCTAGACCAGTTCAAAGATTTTCATTATATACTGATAAAACAAAGTGAATGGTTTCTTAAAAATCCATTATATACCTTAATATATAGGCGTATCTAATTGCTATAGGCATTTGAATAATTCTGAGTACAAACATTATTAATAGTCATGAGTGCAGGCGCGCGCGTTTTATTTTCTCAAACATTATGATGTCTTTTTTTCTTGGAATGGATAGTATTTTGTGTATTTTTTTTCTTGGAATGGATAGTATTTTCGGTTTGCGTCCTAACTCATATCTATTCTGTTATTTAAAATAGTAGATTTTGATTGGGGCTTATACGATGGACTGCCGTATCATAAAAGTACCAGGCATTGATTTACCAGCTATGTGATGGAAAATTGTGTTTTGGGAAATACTAAGTGGGTAATTGAAGAGAAGTTTTACAAACCGCGGAAGTTTACGCTGTATAAAAACAAAGTCCGTGCATGTTTAGACAAATGAGAACTTAATTGCATAAAAGTTAAAGTGAATATAATGCATTTTTGCCATAGCAAAATGGTGATCATTCATATATTCTTATTCCTTAAAAATTTTTAAACTTTTACGTTCACATCCGGGTGGGAACGTATTTTATATTATGAAAGAAACCCAATATCAACAAAAGAAATCCACTAGCTGAACTGCAAAGATACGACATATTTCCAATAGAGTTTGAGTGTATGATTATCAACGTCCAAATTTTACTTAGGTAACCATTAAGTTCTAATCTATTCCCAGAACGTATCTGCGTTCATGTGAGTTTGTGTGGGTGTGAGCATGCGCACGGGCGTGTTTCCCTAATTGCTGCACTTCTAATACGCAACGCATGAGGAAATAAACCTGATATTCTTATATTCAAGAATTTGTAAGATTTTCCAGAATTCGACAAATACCGTTTCCAAGGGTATCATTTATTATCTGCTCGGGTATTCCAGGAGCCAGGTATTTCAGCCTTGAAGAATTGTTCAGGCATTTGATTAACCAATTCCTATTATGGCGTTCTGTCTATCTATCTATGTATCTATCTATATATATATATATATATATATATATATATATATATATATATATATATATATATATATAACATATGTATACATATAAATATATATGTATATAGATACATATATATATATATATATATATATATATATATATATGTGAATATACATATATATAAATATATGTTTATATATAAATATATTTATATGTGTATATATATAAATATCTGTTTATATAATATATATATATATATACTGTATATATATATATATTTATTTATTTATATGTGAATATACATATATAGATATATGTTTATATATAAACATGTGTGTATATATATATATATATATATATAAATATCTGTTTATATATATATATATATATATATATATATATATATATATATATATTTATATGTGTATATATTCAAATATATGTTTATATATAAATATATTTATATGTATATATGTATATATTTATATTTGTATATATATAAACATATGTTTATATATGAATATATTTATATGTATATATATGTATATATTTATATTTATATATATATAAATGTATGTTTATATATGAATATATTTATATGTATATATATTATATTTATACATTTATGTATATATATATGTATATATTTATATATGTATGTGTATATATTATATATATATGTATATATATACACACAAACTATTATCTATCTATCTATCTATCTATTCATATATATACAGTATATATATATATATATATATATATATATATATATATATATATATATATTCGTATATATATATTATATATATGTATATATTATATAAATATATACAATATATATATATATAATATATATATGTATATATATATATATATATATATATATATATATATATATATATATATATATATATATATATATATATATATATATATATATATATATATATATATATATATATATATATATATATATATATATATATATCTGTATCTCAAACACCACAGGGAGGAAATGAAGCACGGTTGTAGATCCTGACTGGTGTCGGGCATTATTGCTATTAAGCCATGTTCAGAGACTAATACAAAATGATAAAATTCCATAATATATATGCTAACAGGACAGCACAAACGGACATGAAAACTGTTGGAAAACACGTATTTGCGCCTTATAAGTGTTTGCAAGGGGGGGGGGATGCTACCCTCATTAGTGACAGGTCACATTTTACAAAACCGCTGGGACCACCCTCACCCCCCGCCCCCACAACTTCCCTTATCCCCGTCTTCCAAGTACCCCCTTAAAATTAAACTCATCGCATATCTGAGATGAACAGATCAAGTTTATACATTCCATGGGTAATGTTCATATTCTTGCTGAAACTTTCATTTATAAGATTAGACTTAATGATTTTTCTTTCTAGTGCATTATAAGAATAAACTAACTCTTTTTTTTTATCCTGCCCAGTTGATGTATATGTATAAAGATTTAATCTTGCCTTTAGCTAAAATAGTTTTTTGGAGAGGTTAAAGCACCCCAGTTATTAAAAATTACAATACACACATACATAGAGAGAGAGAGAGAGAGAGAGAGAGAGAGAGAGAGAGAGAGAGAGAGAGAGAGAGAGAGAGAGAGAGAGAGAGAGAGACGTTAAGCAACATTAGGCACTAATAAATGCCAATTCATATCTACGGTTTGGAGTTGGATTATGAAGGGAGAAGGTGAGCAGGTGAGAGAAAGAGAGAGAGAGAGAGAGACAGAGAGAGAGAGACAGAGAGAGAGAGAGGGAGAGAGAGAGAGACGTTAAGCAACATTAGGCATTAATAAATGCCAATTTATATCTAGGGTTTGGAGATGGAATATGGAGGGAGAAGGTGAGCAGACGACAGAGAGAGAGAGAGAGAGAGAGAGAGAGAGAGAGAGAGAGAGAGAGAGAAATGGCAAGGAACAGAAGGTCGGGCTGCTGCCTTCCTCTTGGCCTTGGTATTTCTACAGAGTTACTCCCCAAAACTTGGGACAATAGCCTCCATTGACCTAGGATTACACTCGGCTGAACAAGGTGAAAAAACCAGGAAGTAGATAAAACAAGACACTGGAAGGTAGATAAGAACAAAAAAAAAAAAGTAAATAGACTGAGCAGAGGAAAAAAAATGAGAAGAAAGTCCAATTTAAGGTGTTTGTATGTTGGAATATAATGAACAGAAAAAATCCCAATCTGCGCCTTGGTTTTTATCACCGAAGTTTTAATTTGATTATTAGTTCTTTGACAGGGTGCGAAAATACTTATACTAAAAGACTGGCGTTATCCTGAAGGATATAACGACGTTGAGAGACTAAATAAAATCCAAAATTTTGACCTAACATTTGAAGTTGGAAATGCCCCTAACTGACTGAAGGTTATTTTTTTATTTATATGGGTTAACAGAGTCAGCTTATCAAAACATTAGTTATCTCTTGAGAAAATAATATTTTAAACAATTCGGATTTAAGGAGGCAAACCAAGGTAAAATCCTCTCCACGAATGACAGTTACCCTCGATGAAAAATTTCAAAAATGGCATTTAATTTTTGAAAAATTTCGAATATGAAATCCCAGTTAAACATAGGCTAAATGAAAGTAAATGGAGACTGGGGTTTTCCTCCAACAGCATCAGGTATGGGAGTCTCTCTCTCTCTCTCTCTCTCTCTCTCTCTCTCTCTCTCTCTCTCTCTCTCTCTCTCTCTCTCTCTCTCTCTGCCAAAATCTAATTTTTAGCAGAAGAGTAGCCTACTTTCGGCACCTACACATTTAAGCATATATTACTTTCGTCTAGATGATAATCACATTTCAAAACAGAAAGAAGATAAAATTGTTTAATCCCGTTCTTTATTATTGTTGTCCTTTCTATCCTCTCTGTTTAGGCCTTTATACCGTTTATTTGAACAAACAGAAGAATGAATCGTCAGTCTGAGTTGGAGGGAGATGAAAATTATTAGATGTCCATTGAACGACATCTAGTTATAATCGGAATGATAGTTTTAGGATAGGTCGTCTGATTGTTCGGTTTCATTTCAAAGTTCTCCCATGCGTTTTAACCGAATATTTTCAGCCTTTAGCTTTGCATTTTTAACCAAAGAAATGTATTAGCTGTAGCTTTTATTCATTTCTGAATTTCTTCGTAAAATATGTTGTACGTCGCGGAAGAAGCTTCTCAAATGAATTATCGTTCATCGGGCATGTGCAATAGGGGTCTTCTAGGAAACTGATATTGGCAACAATGTAAGTCATTTGCGCTGAGGAACTGATTCTGTCGTTGAACTGAATGGTTTTGAGAAGCAGCAAAGCGGCTGTTATTTGGTCATAGATGCCGCGGAGAAGTAGCTTACAGATAGAATGAAAAAAAAAGGCAAATCACATGGAAATTATTCTTCAGATTACCTTCACTTTTAACACTCTTCTTTCCAAATTTTGCTGTATCCGTCTGTCGCTTACAAATGTTAAAATTAACAGTTGTTTAAATCCTTAATATTTCCGGAGAGAGAGAGAGAGAGAGAGAGAGAGAGAGAGAGAGAGAGAGTTTTGATGTGTCTGCTCGAAGATGGTTCCTTAGAGTGCTGGAGTGTGTGTGTGTGTGTGTGTGTGAGAGAGAGAGAGAGAGAGAGAGAGAGAGAGAGAGAGAGAGAGAGAGAGAGAGAGAGAGGCGGGGGGGGGGACGAGGCGTGAGAGATTGAAGATTTTACTTTGAAGTATCAGCTTGTAGGCGATTTCTTTGTCCGAGAGAGAGAGAGGATTTGTTTGTGTCTGAGAGAGAGAGAGAGAGAGAGAGAGAGAGAGAGAGAGAGAGAGAGAGAGAGGATGTGTGTGTCTGTGAGAGAGAGAGAGAGTGAGAGAGCAGGAGGGGGAAGTGAGTGAGAGATTAAAAATTTCACTTTGAAGTATCAGCTTGAAGGCTACTTCTTTGTACAGAGAGAGAGAGAGAGAGAGAGAGAGAGAGAGAGAGAGAGAGAGAGAGAGAGAGAGAGAGAAAATTTCCCCCTGCTTATTTTCCTTCCTCGACTTGACATTATTCTTTCAAAAGCCGATGCTGATGCCTCGTTGAGGTCAGCGGGGAACATTAGAGTGCACATTCCCTCTCTCCTTTGTTGGAACGTATTGTTCCTCCTCTTAAGAGGAGTGTTTTTTCATCAGTATATATTTTAGAAGGGTATTTTGTTTTATTTGAAATTATTCTTGGTGTAGCGCTTGTAGATGTGTAGTTGCAGTAATTCCGTGTGGTATTTTTAAATGACTCTACTTGAATGACATCGGTAATTGCTTGTTGATTATATAATACTTATGAATTAGAGAGAATGATACAATGCTTATGAATGCGAGAGATAATATAATGCTTAAAAATTAAAGAGAATGATACGATGCTTGTGAATTAAAGAGAAGCGAGACAATACTTATGAATTAGAGAGAATGATACAATGCTTATGAATTAGAGAGAACGATACAATACTTATGAATTAGAGAGAATGATACAATGCTTATGAATTAGAGAGAACGGTACAATACTTATGAATTAGAGAGAACGATACAATACTTATGAATTAGAGAGAACGTTACAATGCTAATGAATGAAAGAGAATGATACAATGCTTATGAATCAGAGAGAATGATACAATGCTTATGAATTAGAGAGAATGATACAATACTTATGAGTTAGAGAGAATGTATCAATGCTAATGAATGAGAGAGAATGGTACAATGCTTATGAATTAGAGAGAACGATACAATACTTATGAATTAGAGAGAACGATACAATAGTTATGAATTAGAGAGAACGATACAATGCTAATAAATGAGAGAGAATGATACAATACTTACGATTAGAGAAAATGTATCAATGCTTGTGAATTAGAGACAATGTATCAGTGCTTATGAACGAGAGAGAATAATACAGTGCTGATGAATTAGAGAGAACGATACAATACTTATAAATCAGAGAGAACGACACAACGACAGTAAACAACATCCGGTAACAAAACTCCTTCAATGTTCGACGAATGAATATACACGGACCTGAAATTAAAGTGAATATGAATACGCAAAACTTTTGGTTATTAAACTCGCTCTTTGCCGTAAGAATGCGCAATTTCATCTTTAAAGGCTTAGTCGATACGGCATTCAGAGGGCAAGCTTTTTCCACGCTGACAGATTGCCTGCAGGCAAAATCCCGAGGAAAAATCCGAGTGGAAGAAATGCAAAGCCGAGATGAAATCCTTACCAGATTCTTGCTTGAGCGACCTCTCGTTATATGGAATTTGCGGGGAGCTTCTAAAATATATTTTCACGTAATTGCTTTAGGCGTTCCTTCAGGTTTTAATTTTCTGTAAAAGGAAACTATTGTGCTGGCTTTGTCTGTCCGTCCACACTATTCTGTCCGCATTTTTTTCTGTCCGCACTTTTTATGTCCGCCCTCAGTTCTTATAAACTGCCAAGGCTAGAGGGCTGTAAATTGGTATGTTGGTCATCCACCCTCCAATCATCAAACATACCAAATTGCAGCCCTGTAACTTCAGTAGTTTTTATTTTATTTAAGGTTAAAGTTGGCCATAATCATACTTCTGGCAACTCTGTAGGATAGACCACCACCGGGCCTTGGTTAAAGTTTCACGGGCCGCTGCTCATACAGCATCATACCGAGACCACCGAAAGATTACATCTATTTTCGGTGGCCTCGATTATACGCTGTAGCGGCTGCACAGAAAACCCGATTGCGCCGAAGTTCGCCGAAGAAACTTTGGCACATGTTTTACTTGTATTGTGTCTGAAAGACTCCAGTGTGTAAAAAAAAAAAAAAAAAGAATTATCTAGTTGATTAGCAGAAGTTGCTGTTGTAATGCAAATTACACTGACCTTATGGACAGTAAGTAGTAAAGAAAGAACAAGCAGATGTCATACTGAATTACAGTGCCTTAATGACAGTGTAAATAACAAGGAATACAATAGTAGAATATCAGGACTGAATTGAGTAAAATAGTTACACATACTGGTCCGCTGGTGTGGTGGCTAGCGTTGTGGCATGCCACTAAGATGTCGCGGGTTCGCTCCTCCCCGAAGGGCGACGATAAATCACTGGCTCTGTGTCAAGATCAGTTACTGCTGCAGTGTTGGGAGCGTCTGCGGTGAGAGGTTGAATTTCAAGTCAATGGCCCCTTTTGTGTACTTGTTCCATGTGAATAGGTTTCATCTACTGAAATATTATAATAATAATTTCCTTCTCAAATTCCCTCGAAATATGATGGTGAACAAATGACAATCAGTCTAAACTGGGATCTAAATATAGATGGTGAACAAATGACAAATAGTCAGTCTAAACTGGGATCTAAATACAGATGGTGAACAAAGGACAAATAATCAGTCTAAACTGGGGATCTAAATATAAATGGTGAACAAATGACAAATAATCAGTCTCAACTGGGATCTAAATATAGTTAGTGAAGATGATGGTGAACAAATGAGAAATAATCAGTCTAAACTGGGATCAAAATATAGATGGTGAACAAATGACAAATAATCAGTCTAAACTGGGATCTAAATATAGATGGTGAAAAAATGACAAATAATCAGTCTAAAATGGGGTTGAAAAAAGGACAAATAATCAGTCTAAACTGAGATCTAAATATAGATAGTGAACAAATGACAAATAATCAGTCTAAACTGGGAACTAAATATAGATGGTGAACAAATGACAAATAATGTCTAAACTGGGATCTAAATATAGATGGTGAACAAATGACAAATAATGTCTAAATGGATCTAAATAAGATGGTGAACAAATGACAAATAATCAGTCTAAACTGGGATCTAAAAATAGATGGTGAACAAATGACAAATAATCAGTCTAAACTGGGATCTAAATATAGATGGTGAACAAATGACAAATAATCAGTCTAAACTGGGATCTAAATATAGATGGTGAACAAATGACAAATAATCAGTCTAAACTGGGGTCTAAATATAGATGGTGAACAAATGACAAATAATCAGTCTAAACTGGGATCTAAATATAGATAGTGAACAAATGACAAATAATCAATCTAAACTGGGATCTAAATATAGATGGTGAACAAATGACAAATAATCAATCTAAACTGGGATCTAAATATAGATAGTGAACAAATGACAAATAATAAGTCTAAACTGGGATCTTGACCAACCTGTTGTGAAAGTGAAAGGAATGTGTCGCTCTCGAAACTTAAGTTACTTTGTAAAGAGTTTTGTGATTTACATCCGTTGTCAAAGTCGCTTCCCAGATTCCAGATCATCCGAAGCACGAACAGTTGGTTTTAATTCGGCTGCGAATTTATAACTAAACGAACATTTAATTCCAGAAGAGGTACAGAATAGGTTTAATTGGTCTGATATCTGATTTAACCAGATGATTGTCATTTAAATTTTTTTTATCCTTCATTTATTCTGATTTTTAATCTCCTTTCAGAAAAAAAAATTCATACTTTTTGATTAAAGTTTGTTGTTCTAAAAACCCATATTTGTTATTTTACGTTGGTTAAATTTGTTTTTTAGCCCAATTTTCTTTCCTGTCGCGCCATCTACGGTCATCCATTAATAAAAGCTGATAGGCACCGCATTGTTTTTTTGCATGAAAAATGGTGAGTAAATGAACACATGAATAGATATTAATTTGCGTATGAGTATTTCATTCATCAAAAAATTAAGAATGGGAAATGGAAAAAGGACAGACTAACTAACAATAAATTATTTTCAGAATAAATGAAAAGACGAAACAAAGCAAACAAGTAAAAAACGCGCCTAAGTTCCTTCGGCGCAATCGAGTTTTCTGTACAGCAGCGACAGCGTATAATCAAGGCCACCGAAAATAGATCTATCTTTCGGTGGTGTTGGTATAATGCTGTATGAACCGCGGCCCATGAAACTTTAACCACTGCCCGGGGGTGGCCTATCCTACATCGTTACCAGAAGCACGATTATGGCTAACTTTAACCTTAAATAAAATAAAAACTACTGAGGCTAGAGGGCTGCAATTTGGTATGTTTGATGACTGGAGGGTGGTTGATCAACATATCAATTTGCAGTCCTCTAGCTTCGGTAGTTTTTAAGATCTTGAGGGCGGACAGAAAAAGTGCAGGCAGAAAAATGTGCTGACAAAAAAAATGTGGACGGACAGACACAGCCGGCACAATAGTTTTCTTTTACAGAAAACTAAAAAGGTAATTTGATAACACGAACTTGACTGTTCATTCGTCCGAACGCAGATCTGAGCATCAAATGGCTTTCCAATTTAAAGGTGTTGAAAGAAAGACGTCTTTCTTCCCCGCGTCTCGTCTAATTAGTCGGAAATAAAAAAATTTCCCTTCCAATCACGATTATTAGATTCCCCTCTTAATCTTCGCCCGCTCCTTATTCGGAGAGGAAATCGCCTCCAAAAACTTCTTTCCTCAAATGGAAATAGAATTTTCTTTGCTTACAAACCTTCTTCCTTTTAATGATGGCTGTAAAAGTTCCGCGGATTCGTGTTACTTTTAATCTGAAATATACTTATTAGTGAGGTTGTTAGTTTTCTAATTTTTTTGTTTTGTTTGTGGAAAACCAATTTTTCATACTGATTTTCTCTCCATCCTGTCTTCCCCTTGCAGAGGTACCCATTATGGGGGTAGTGCCGTTAGTGCACCTTCCATGGTGCACTGTAGGCATTACTTAAGGTTCTTTGCAGCGTCCCTGCGGTCCCAAGCTGCAATTCCTTTTATTCCTTTGTTGTACCTCTGTTCATACTCTTTCTTCTATGTTACTTTCCACCCTCTCCTAACAATTGTTTCTTGGTGCAACTGCGAGGTTTTTCTCCTGTTACACCTTGTAAACTTTCTTTACTCAGTTTCCCTTTTAGAGCTGAATGACCTCATACGTCCCAGCGTTTGGTCATTTGGCCTAAATTTTATATTCCATCCATCCATCCTTGGAGAGGGTAGTGTCGTCAGTGCTCCTCACGTGTTCATTATAGGCAGTACTAAAAATGTTTACAGCGTCCTTCAGCCACTAACTGCATCCACTTTTTAGCCATTTGCTTTACCTCCATTCCGTTTCCTGTTTTCATTCTTGCTATCCAACTTCTCTAACTACTACTTCTTAGTAGAACTGTGAGGGTTTTTCTCTTAGGACAACCTCTTGGTCCTTGTACTTCATCTCATTTATTTTCTTGATCTCTTTATCTTGCTGTCCAACCACTCTAACTCCTTTTCACTGTCTTGACCGCTGATTGGCTGAGAGCTTCGCAGTGCTTTGCTTGACAGTCTAAATAAAAAATAAAAAAATCAATCAGTTTATCCTGTCTTGGTAAATACCTGAAGTCACAGGTAGCAGTTCATAATTTTCTACACTGTACAAAAAGTTTGTGTAAAAATTTTGTCGTCAAGATCTCCGTTAAACCTTAACAAAAACAAAATCATTTATAACATTTATCATATGACATTTCTTTGGTCAACGGCTTCGTTCATGACCATCCCCGGTGGTGGCGGAATAACGACGTCGATTTAAAACCCATTTGGCTCAGCGGAGGATCACCAATTTATAATGATTGATCATTCCGTCCGCAGCATCGATGACGACGGCGGTGAAAGATGGTAAGAGAGAGATGATGATGGGTGATTGATGATTCCGTTTGCAATTATGATGATGAGGGACGATCAGTGTATCTCATCAGTATTAAATGTATTAAATGTTCATCTGTCTTGGACTTGACGTATCAATTATGTTGTTTGTTATGAGGTTCCCGGGAAGGGAGATTTGCCAAAGTTCTCGTCATACTGACCGGGGAAGGTAGAGGTTTTTGAAATATTCAGTGTCTGAAATGCGTGGCTAAAACCGATACGTGAGCCAAATCTCAGCTGGAAAGGGCGTGGTATTAATATATATATACATATTTTTTTTGCGTAGGTGCTCGGGAAAAAGTAACTATCTATGATATTTTTTGATAATATTCTTCACTGGACAATTTCTCATGCACAAGAATGATGTTCCGTTAGCGTGTGAGTGTCCGTGTGTTCATCTTTGATGAGGACTGAGTGAATTCGGCCTTGTGCAGTTGACATTTCATTCCCTAACACACACACACACACACACACACACACACAGAGAGAGAGAGAGACAGAGAGAGAGAGAGAGAGGTGCTATAGATATACATGCATATTGAAGTCTAAATTTTATTATAATGAATATTCCTATTGGCAAAGGACTGCCTTGATATCTAGCTAAATTTTATCTTTTGTGTGTGTGTGTGTATTTGTGCGTGAGTGTGTATGTGTGTGTGTGCCGAACTTCATATAAAACATAATGGCCCAGTTTTCTCTTTCCAGTGAAATTTCCCTGAATTCTGTAATTAATGAAAATAAAAACTAGCAATCTTCTTATGATAAAGGTCGTGCGGTATATGATTCAGTGTGCTGAAAATATTACATTTCCTGTGTAAAATTCAATGCAAGTGCCCACACGAATAAAGTAATATTAAGTGAAATGCAGATTAGACGAGAACAATAAATTCACGGTAAAATGCATTTGGGACTCATGTTTTGAAAGAAATGTGGTTACGAAAATATCATAATGAAATTCGTGATTTAATCAGATATGCACCATGGAGTAATTCGTCTCTTGATTTCAGTCGAATAATAATAATAATAATAATAATAATAATAATAATAATAATAATAATAATAATAAGTTGACTGAAAAAAATACCTGAGCCATCAATGTTCCACGTTTATGTAGTATTGCTTCCAAGAACGTCAGAAGTGGAAATTGACGCTACCCTTCAATTTTGAGTATGTCTTCCAATATTTTTACTTACTTAGCATTCAGCATCTCTGGGCTTTCGTAAAAATGTCGATTTTACCAGGCAAAATATTCAGATCGGAGGAAGGCAACATCTGCTATACACTACCTTCCGTTCATTGACTTGTGAATGTACGTTAAGACAGTCTTCAGAACGTCAAGTATTTACTAAATGTTAAAATGTTTAAACGTGGACGATTTTGCACATTCAGAAACTAGAAAAAGATTTTAAAGTTTGGGATTTGATGCGTTTTGGTCCATTTTAGCAGGCAATTAATGATTCACGGTCCATTTCGCGCGATGTATTATAGATGAGATTTTCCTGTGCCTGGCAAAGTAGCCAGGGCTGGAAAAATGTGCTCATTGCCATTTGTGCGAGAGAAGTGAGCGACATAGGCGTGCAGAGCGAATTCTCGAATCGTCTGGGACACTCCTCTCCTATTGCACCTCAGTGAGCACAAACTTTGTCTTGAAGCAAGACAGGAGTATCTAGCTTATGTATTGCATGCCCCCGTAGGGGATAGTGCCATCAGTGCACTCATGCGGTGCACTGTAGGCATTGCTTAAGGTTCTTTGCAGCGTTCTTCGGCCCGTAGTTGCAACCCCCTTTCATTCTTCTTTACTCTACCCCCGTCCATATTCTGTCTTCCATCTGACTTTCCAGCCTCTCCTCACAATTGACTCATAGTACAACTGCGAGGTTTTCTTCCTGTTGCACCTTTCAAACCTTTTTTACTCTCAATTTCCCTTTCAGCGTTGAACGACCTCATAGGTCCCAGCGCTGTGCCTTTGGCCTAAATTTTATATTCCAATTTCAATATATTGCATGCAATTTGCAACGCACTGTCTTGTTTATGTGGGTGAAAAGGTAGATATCTAACAGTGTTACTGATTGCACTCCAAATATTTTTTACGTCTCCACGTCGTATAAAAGTGGCCATTAAAACACCAGAAGTTTTTTTTTATATGAGAAATATCTTAAATTAAGAATCATGGTCAATGTTGACATCATTACTTATATCAGGTGAAAAAAATCTCGGCAAAATTAAACTCGAAGAAGTTATGTCGAGACTGTCGTCAGCGAAAGGAAATAGATGGAGATGTCGGAAGATATTTGAAAATAAAATTATGTATAACGATAACCATCAGAACGAGTCAGCAGTGATTTCTATCGAAGTACTAAAAAGAATAAGTCAGTTGAACTCCCTCGAATATTCTTAACATGTATATTCTTAAGTTTTTTCTCTTTTTTTTTTTTTTTGTCTGGGGAGGTGGGGGGAGAGGTACGTGTTCTGCCTGTCAGGTTGATGTTTCAACTTTGCCCTTCTATAAATAAATGGCTTTACTTTTATAAACTTCTGTTGCATTCTAATGTTTTAGCAACAATGCGAAGGACTGTTGGTTGCTCGTCTTAATTTTGGCCAAAAAATTTCGCAGGGCAGTATGTTCGAGAACTGTTTCTTTTATTAATATAATTTACGGTAAATTTTTTGGACAAATATGCTAAAATCATACATGATGAAAAATTAAATTTACATTGCCCATTGATTCAGAGGGTGACTACTGGTGGATCACCGGTTAGGTCCAGGTTTTAGTCACCTAATTATTACTGAACTTGAATAATTTGCATAAATCATATATGATGAAAAAATAAAATGCACATTGCCCATTGATTAAGAGGGTGACTACTTGTGGATCATCAGTTAAGTCCAGGTTTTAATCACCTATTACTGAACTTGAATAATTTTATATTTTACAGTTGCCTAAGTTCATAAGCATTTAATGATGAGTTAGGAGAGGGATCTTTCAACAAGAGTTGAGTCTTACTTGCTTGTCGATATTTATTTATTATATTTTCAAGAATGGCCTTTTTTCCAGTTTTAGCTTAGAAAGATTTAAAGAGATAGAGATTCGATGCAAGGCCCATTTAAGTATATATATATATATATATAATATATATATATATATATATATATATATATATATATATATATATATATATATATATATATATATATATATAATATATATAATCAATAATCCACAACCTTTCCGCTCGACATACCTTAAATAAATTGTTACTACACTGGTAAAGTAGCTTGCGTTGGGACAAGTGGACTCAATACTGCATTGGCTAGGGAAGTGGTATAGTGGTTAGTGTCGTGGCATGCCACTCAGATGTCGCGGGTTCGCGTCTCCCCCGGGCTCTGAAAAATCAATGGCTCTGCATCATGATCAGTTACTGCTGCAGTGTGGGGTCTGCGGTGGGAGGTTGAAACCAACATTCATTGGAAGCTTGAATTTCAAGTCAATGGCCCCTTTAGTGTGGTTGTTCCATGTGAATGGGTTTCATCTACTGAAATATAATAATACAGTGTAAATCCCAAATTGTCTTAGAAGTGTTTTGATAACACATAATAATGTAATAATGGTCATAGAGTAATAAATTCTTTGTTACTGACTCTTAGATTAAAAATTATTGTAGTATGTGATGCAATATTTCCTTATAATGATTAACCAGAAGTCTTGAATTAATAGTTTCATAAAAATCCAAAGATTACAAAATTCCAAACTAGCAGTCGTTGAACTGTATATTTTATGTTGAACTGTACTTTGTGATAGAAGTTTTAAGTAGTCTAATGGTAGTTGCACCGGCTTCATAGCATGCCATTAGAACTTCAGTTTAATCCAGATAAAGATGAATTATAAGCTGTATCAAGGAAAGTGTTACCCCTGTCTCTGTCATTACCATTTCTATATTTCATTGTTATTTCATGGTCTGTAATTATCCCATATTTTAGCTAACCTCTCCATACCACTTTCTATAAACCGGTTGCCTTTCAGTTTTGCCCTTATACTGTGTAACGTGACACTAGTTGGTGTAATTTGTACTATAATATACCGAGCCAGGTCTCGAAACCTGTAAAAAATATGACCATGTAACTCGTTATACCCTCTTTTGGGTCAGTGTTGAGTTTACGCTTGGCTAATTCATTTGTTGAAGGCAGCCTCTGAAATATGAAGAGTGTTTTGTAGCGAAAATGATGATGGAAATTCATGGAAAGATTCTGGAATAGGGTCATTGTGAATAGCTAGTGGGTTGTCGTTAAATTAAGAGTGAGTTTTAGTGTGGTTCCTCTCTCTCTCTCTCTCTCTTATGTATGTATGTATATATGTATATATATATCTCTATGATATATATATATACATTATATATTTAAATGTATTAATAATTATTATATATATGTATATATGAATATATATATATATATACATTATATATTTAAATGTATTAATAATTATTATATACATATATATATATTTATATATTGAATATATATATATATATATATATATATATATATATATATATATATATATATATATATATATATATATTTATATATATGAATATATATATATATATATATATATATATATATATATATATATATATATATATATATATATATATATATATATATATATATATATATATATATATATATATATATATATATTTGAATATATTTAATATATATATATATATATATATATATATATTATATATATATATATTTAATGAATATATTTAATATATATATATATATATATATATATATATATATATATATAAATAAATAAAAAATTAATTAATTTTGTTTATATCAGTTCTACCTCATTCTGGTTACCTTTCATTTCTGATATTTTTATCCCTGTTTACCCCCGTGCGCGTTACAAAAACCTCATATGCTATAAAGCAACAGCTAACGTAATATATAAATGGTAATTTCAGCGCCCGTTTGACACATGACCGTATTTTTCTTCTATCTCCCTGAATCAGCTTTCTTGGAACATTTTTTTTTAATTAGTTTTTAAGTGTAGTTATTCAGTTTTAATCCAAACGTAAATTAAAATTCGGGGAACTGGTTGCGGAAATGTCGGGATCAAGAAGTAACTCATCAATTGTCTGCAAGGTCGAATATTGATGAAAAGGACTTTTAAATGAATGTCTGTTTCGCTTTTATTACAAAAATAACATATTGGATGTGATGAGGGCGTTTCGTACTTTGATCTGATAGGGTCCTTGTCAAAAAATTAGCATCGTTATATCAGATCCGGTCTAATTATATATTTTTGTTCGGGGTCCTAATGAGTTTTGGCACCAAAAGTTGACCCCTGATCGCATTTTAAGAAATGGATGAATAACAGGAAAATTGTGACAAGCTATGAAAAGATTTCGATTTTTTTTTATAAGGGTATGATCGAGATTTCTTAAGGTTTCTGCGTAGTTTTCCGGTTTTGCCACGACAAGTTAAGTATATCTTAGTTTAACCAGACCACTGAGCTGATTAACAGCTCTCCTAGGGCTGGCCCGAAGGATTAGATTTATTTTACGTGGCTAAGAACCAATTGGTTACCTAGCAACGGGACCTACAGCTGATTGTGGAATCTGAACCACATTATAGCGAGAAATGAATTTTTATCACCAGAAATAAATTCCTCTTATTCTTCACTGGCCGGGCGGAGATTCGAACTCGCGGCCAGCAGAGTGCTAGACAAGCAGACATTCTGGCCCTGAGGCGTATTCGTAGATAGATGATGATATTAATGTACATGTAATCTCTAATTTGTTTTTATTTTTTTTAGATATTTATAGATCCTTAACGATAATGACATCAAAATAGCACTTCTACTTTTAAATTGAAGGTTATACAAAGAACGATTCTCTTAACCAAGAGAGTTAAGATGGGAAAACTTTGGGAAACAGAATTTTATTTTCATAAATTTAATTTTTAATTTAATTTATTTTTTCTTTTTCAATAGGTGATCTCCTCTTCCTGTATTTCCCTTTACTCATGTTACTCTTTTCTAATGAACACCACACTCTTTGGAAGATTGAATTTCAAGTCCATGGTCCCTGTGGGCTTGTTGCATATGAATAGGATTCATCTTCTAGATAATAATAATAATAATAATAATAATAATAATAATAATAATAATAATAATAATAATAATAATAATAAATTATTATTATTATTATTATTATTATTATTATTATTATTATTATTATTATTATTATTATTATTATTATTATTATTATTATTATTATTATTATTAGCAGGACTGCGCAGACTTTTGCAAGTTTTTTTATAATTGCCCAGATGATTGTCATCAGTTCCTGGAATTTTTCTTACAATGCCTATAACACCATTTTGTAATACTGTCGCCAGGTAGAACACGAATACGGCTGTAGAAACTGAATAGCTGAATTTGGAGTCACTAGACTGTACAGATTAGTTAGATGTTCATGAGAGGTAACAGAATTTCATACTTTTAGGTAAAACTTGGGCAAATCTCTCACCATCCTGTTTATTCGCTCATTTTGTTAATTTTCTTTGTCTCATGTTTCTACCCTTTCCACTTTTACTCTTTCGTTATTATCTTCTTTTCCTTCTGGGATAATTTTAATACATTTGCAAAATATAGTAAAGAAAACATTTATATAGTTTAAAAAAAGGGTAAATTGAATTTTCACTGTAAATTATCTAGGGATGGTGCTGAGGGTCACGACTTTTGAATATTCACTACATTTTAGTTTTCCGTAAAAGAAAACTATTGCGCCGGCTTTGTCTGTCCGTCCGCACTTTTTTTCTGTCCTCATTTTTCTGTCCGCCCTCAGATCTTAAAAACTACTGAGGCTAGAAGGCTGCAAATTGGTATGCTGAACATCCAACCCTCCAATCATCAACCATACCAAATTGCAGCCCTCTAACCTGAGTAGTTTTTATTTTATTTAGGTTAAAGTTAACTTTAATGGTGCGTCTGGCAACGATATAAGACAGGCCACCACCTGCCCGTGGTTAAAATTTCATGGGCCGCGGTTCACACAGCATTATACCAAAACCACCGAAAGATAGGTCTATTTTCGGTGGTCTTGATTATACGCAGCACAGAAAACTCGATTGCTTCGAAGAAACGCATTTTTTACTTGTTTTAATTGTGCAAAAATTGGCTTTATATTCTTATATTTAAGGAGCACAGGACCTGAGGATTAAACAGAAATATGTAACACTTCATAGCTTTTACCTCAACACTGTAAGAAACTGTATTCGATTTTTCAGACCATGAAAAAATGACCTGACGAATTTTCTCTCAAATGTATTTTTGGGTGGTGCATGAATTTACTCAATAATGAGGATCGGGCAGAATATGAAATATAGGTCAGAAAGAGAAAATTTTTCAAACAGTGCTAAATATAGGGTCACCTGATCTGAGAATTCAAAACCAGGTCTCTTATGTGTCCACGTATTCATCTATTTAATTTAGACCTGCTCTTTGAAAACCGGTGCCTCTCACAGGGTCTAGATGAAAGAATGAAAAATAAACGTCCCAGAGACCTGAGGGAATGTATGCCGCCGTTCAGCAAGCAGCCCGAAAGGTCTCAGCGACGCCTGTGACGTCATCACGGCGAAGAGACTTCATTCATTCTTAAACCTTTTTATCTAACTGATCTTCAGTACATCGGCTGTAAGTACAATGTGCTGTGCTGGTTGAAGTTTGATCGTATTTTTTTTTCTTTTACCTTTCCAGGGTTATGCCTATCAGTTCAGTAATCCAGTGTAATGAATTCGATATTAAACAATACATGTGGCTTAATACATTATGTATATATATATATATATATATATATATATATATATATATATATATATATATATATATATATATATATATATATATATATATATATATATATGTATAATATACAATATATATATCTTATTTACATATAGTATGTACATATATATGTATAATCACAACATATATATCTTATTTATGTATGTATATATATATATATATATATCTTTATATACCTATTTATATATATATATATATATACATATATATATATATATATATATATATATATATATATATATATATATATATATATATATATATATATATATATATACATATATACATACATACATACATATAGAAGTACGCATAAATGTATAATCACAACAACGTATATATCACAGTGCTTTGAGAAAAAATCATTAAGGTAAAAATACATGAGTTTCAGTTGTACAGTCTTTACAGGTTATTTACAGACAATAAGATAGACATTTGGATAAATTAGGATACTGACATTCTAATACGTCGCTTGGGAAATCTGTTTTTGCCACTGATTTGACTACACGTGTTACATGGGCATTAGACTGGGAACAAATTACCTACTTTCATACCATTAACCCTGTTTAAAAAAAAAAAACTGGTTTGACCAGTGATGTAGCCCTGTCCATAAGTGTAGATCCCCTAGGGAGTAGGGCAGTCAGTGCACCTCATGCGGTGCACTGTAGGCATTACTTGGTTCTTTGCAGTGCAGCGTGCCTTCGGCCCATAGCCGCAACCCCTTTCGTTCCTTTTACTGTACCTCCTTTCATATTCTTTCTCTTCCATCTTACTTTCCAACCTCTCCTAACAGTTGAATCATAGTGCAACTGCGAGGTTTTCCACCTGTTACACCTTTCAAACCCTTTACTGTCATTTTCCGTTTCAGCACTGAATGACCTCGTAGGTCCCAGTGCTTGGCCTTTGGCCTAAATTCTATATTCAGTTCAATTCATAAGGGTCTATGGGAAATGAGAAAAACTGCATAAAGCCTCTTGATGGAAACAAGATATACAAATGGCCAAAAACGCACCTGACTGCGGCCATAAAACCACAAATTCTCTTGTAATTTGTTGCAATGTGAATACTGTATTTTTTTAACAGTATAAATTTGTCTATCTTGCTTAAAATGATGGTTGGATATGTACATATGAGCTTGTGTGTATGTTTGCTTTCCAGCTTTCCGAGATTAGCTGCATGCTTCAAAACATTAATTTGTGGTATGATGTTGCCAGCCTTACGCCCGTGCTCTTTGAGATGTAGCTTGTGTTCCAACGGTGTTTGTCCTTCATGGATGGTCACCCATCTAAATACTGACCACATTAAGTGCTGCTCAGTTGAGTAATCGTAGAACGGGTATTGTAGTGAGTGCATTGTAAGTCAAGTTTTATATTACGTTAATACGGATTACGTATACAAAGGTAATTTTGCATTACTGGTTCTTGCAATGCTCGATTTCATGGTAATAGGTTATTATTTATATCATCACATAACAGAATGAAACTTCAAGTGCCATTTTGTGGATTCTCTATGCCTCTGATTCAACGTTTTGTTGTACGTTTCTAAGGAAAGAAAAGTGAGAGGAAGATAAAAGACACTGGTCTTTTTGAGAGAGAGAGAGAGAGAGAGAGAGAGAGAGAGAGAGAGAGAGAGAGAGAGAGAGGGCCTGCGCATTTTGAAAAAGGTAAGAAAGAATTGCAACGCTCAAGTAAAAATAAGTTTCCAAGGAAATTTTGTTTCTCTCTCTCTCTCTCTCTCTCTCTCTCTCTTTGCACTGTAATAGCTGTTTCCTCTAATTTGTACCGTTAGCGCAAATTCCTCTTATATTTTATTCGGGCTAAATTTAAATTCCACTGTGAGTCAAAGAGGTGTTTAAGCGAGAGAGAAATACTGTCCCAAAGTTAGACGTGAATTGAACGTGTTATTTTTAAGAGAAGTTCTTATTGAAAAAGTTTTGGGCGCTCTGCTTTGTTGCTCCCATTCTTCCTTGTCTTTTCATCTCGGATATAATAGTCCGGATTACTCTCGTCTGAATTATTGTATAGAACGTTTAGAGCATCTCAGGCCATTGTTGGGTTTTACTCGATGACAATGTTTGATGTTTATTTCAAAATCTCGTGGGTTTTCGTTGTTGAAGTGGTCTGTTTAGCTTCAAGTAAAATATATGTATATTTTTTTATGATGCCGTGGTGGCGCAGTGGTAAGGTTCTCGAAATCCCGCCGCTCGCTGGTGGCTTGGGGATGGCGCCATTGCATAAACCCGGTGGCCCGCCAACGTAGTGGTCTGAAAACTCGAGAGGGTTAGTAACAAAGTAGCCAACAGCCCTCGGGCTGGGAGGTTAAACAGTGGGCCTAGCGACACACTGGCCACGTGTCATAGGCAGTGGCACTTCTACCCCACTGGGTGCCCGCCTAAGAAACTGGAGTTTAGCGCCGGCCCTATGAGCCTTGCGAGGCCCAGGAGGAATTTAACCTTTTTATTAACCTTTTTTTTTTATAGTGACGAGACTAAAAGATTTTGAAAGATAATAAAAGATATTGAGATGTCTACCATTTATTGTGTACACAAGGTATCTCCTTAGCTCTCAATCCTTGTGTGTCTTTTTTAGCTCTTAGTCTTAAATGTATCTTTGTCTCTCAATCCTGAGTGTATCTTTAGCTCTCATTCCTAAATACCATTATAGCTATCAAAATTTAGCTCTCATTCCTAGGCACCTCTTTAGCTCTCAATCCTGCGCCCGGTTGAACCAAAGTTATGGTACTTTTTAATTTTTTTTCGTTGTGTAAGGAATCTGAAAACCTGCCATATGAACATTGTACTTTTGATTATATAATTATTTTGACCTTACACCAACGTAATAAATATTTAAAATACAAGATATATCCATAACACACTTTAACGGATAAGCCATAATATATTTCTCTCTGACACACCAAAAGAAAATCACCTCAGATAACATTTTTCCCCCTCGACAAGTTAGCAGAAAACTACCAGTGACACGTTTTGAACCTGAGAGTACCTCTCCCACTCGAGTGGCGTTAAAGGAAGACGCCTGGCGCTGACATTTTTCCATGTTTGTTCCGCAGTGGCATGACAAAAAAAATTTTTGTAGGCCCGTTCTGGTGCGCTGTTCTGAAAAGGTTATGACAGGGCAGGCTGGAGATAGGAGGAAAAGTGGACCTCTGTTTCGAAAATTTTAAATGGATGGTGGTGGAATTAATAAGAGGGGGAATTACCCAGAAAGTGATTCTAACGTTTTCAATACTTAAGTGCTACAGAGCTTATGGGAATATGCTTAAGGTACAGCAGCCGCCAGGCAAAGATTAGATGGATAGATTTTATATATATGTATGTGTGTATATATATATATATATATATATATATATATATATATATATATATATTTATATATATATAAATATATAATATTTTATATATACATACACACACACATATATATATATATATATATATATATATAAATATATATATATATATATATATATATATATATATATATATATATATATATATATGTGTGTGTGTGTGTGTGTGTGTGTGTATGTATAATATTTTATATATACATACACATACATAAATACACATAAATATATACATATAAATACACACACACATATATATATATAAATATGTATACATAAATATATATATATATATATATATATATATATATATATATATATATATATATATATATATATACATATACATACACATATAAATATAAATATATATATATATATAAATATATATATATATATATATATATATATATGTATATATATTACTAACTACTGGACTTTATCTTCATTTGGAGTTTATTAATCTTATTAATTGTGCCTTGTAGCACCAGATGAATCATCCCCGTGACAAGGTGTATTAGTGACTGAGTCGTATATCAAATACAAACGATGTATCCTCGACGTTCACTTAGATTTAGTGCTCGCTTTGTCCTATCCTTCAATTCCCCGTGGGGGAATAGTGCCGTCAGTGCACCTCACGGGGTGCACTGCAGGCATTACTAAAGGTTCTTTGCAGCGTCTCTTCGGCCCCTAGCTGCAACCCTTTTCATTCCTTTTACTGTACCTCCATTCTTATCTATCTCTTGCTATCCATCCTCTCCTAACAATGATTTCATAGTGCAATTGCAATGTTTTTCTCCTGTTACACCTTTGTAACCTTTTACTCTCAATTTTTCTTTCAGCGCTGAATGACCTCACAGGTCCCAGCGCTTGGCCTCTGGCCTAAATTCCATTCCATTCCTATCCTTCAGTTGGCTAGTTGTTCCGGCGTTAATAACTTGATGAACGATTCGTTTTACGGAGTCTTTATGGAAGTGTATTTGCTTGTGTATACATACATACATACATACATACATACACATACATACATACATACATACATACATACATACTAACGGATACTCTTCTTTTAAATTTGCGTCAGGATATTTATTTTTATTGAGTATGTGTTGACAGCAAGGTTGTAGACCAGTAACTGGTTGTCAGAGTGTTTCTTTTACGAATGTTTACTTCTTGCCTTGTTTTACAAGGATAATGAAATTGGATTTTATTATCAAGTTTGGCATTATCCCTACTCTCAACCAATCTCTTACCGGTTAGAGGGTAGTGCCGTCATTGCACCTCACGCGGTGTCCTGTAGGCATGATTTAAGGTTCTTTGCAGTGCCCCTTGGCCCCTAGCAGCAACCCCTTTCATTCTTTTACTTTACTACCTTTCATATTCTTTTCTATCCTACTTTCCACCCAACCTAACAATATTTCAACATTATTTTCAGCATTGAATGACTTCAAAAGTCCCAGCGCTTTGCCTTGTCCCAAATTTTATATTCCAGTTCCAGTTCAACCGATCTCCTTTATCGGGACTTGGGTAGGCGTCTCTTGGTGAGGCAGGGGGAAGGAGCTCCCCCTTTGATAACACCATTAATGAGATGTTTGAATGAAACCTCATCAGTGCTGATCGCGGTGTTTTTTACAGGTCACAATGGCGAAATAAATCCACATTTATGTAGCTGTACAAATTGAAGAGGGGACTCACACTGATTCTCGAAAGCTCTCTGTGTAGCTTTGTTTCCAAATATATTTGTACAGTTACATACCTGTGGATTTCTCCATTGTAAGACTCATGCTACTATGAGTATTTTCCATTGGTCACAATGTCGTTTTCAGTCAAATAAAATTCTCCTTTAATCTGCTGTATTCTTGGGCGTCATTGATGCACTGCCGTTCAGGTCATATTGTAAAAGCTGTTGCAATACACACACACACATACACACACATATAGCCTATATATGTATATAAATTTACATACATATATATATGTTTATTTTGTATACACATGAACGTTACACATGGGTTCTCGGGTCCCGGAGATTAAAAAGTTCACATTACACGAGGAGGTATATACCGGCTTTCGTATATTGTGTGTGTCAATGTATGTATGCATTAACGACAGATATATTTCCCGTTAGTGCCTAACACGCAAACCTACCAACTGCCTAACACCGACACAAAACGAGAACCCGAGAAAATGGACGCCGAGAAATCACTACTTCGGAGAAATTCCGTGCGACTGATTCTGAAGTCGATGAGAACATCTGAGAGAAAACTCTTCTTCCCGGGAGGAGGAAGATGATGGAATAGTTTTAAAACGTTTTCGATGACCCTCCTGGTCTGGAGACTGTGGCGGCGGCGGCGGTGGTGGTGGCGGTGGTGGGGATGGGAAGTTGTCCGACTTGGTTCCGGAAAGGATAAAGAAATGAAATGCGGAAACGGAGGGATGGCGCAAAGCGACTTTTGAGGAGGAAATTCCTTTTCGAAGAGAGCTCGGCGGAACTCTTTTGTGAGTGTGAGGCTGACACACACACACACACACACACACACACTGTGGTGGTTATTGCAGGAGGTGGGGGCGAGAAGTGAAAGTAGCTCAGTTGCTGGTTATGGCAGTGAGGGATGGAAGTACCATAACTGCTTTTTGTAATGAGGGATGAAAGCACATTAATTACTGGTTATGTAAATTTGGGATGGAAGTAATATAACTGCTGGTTATTGTAATGACGGATGAAAGCACATTAATAACTGGTTGTGTAATGAGGGATGGAAGTACTATAACTGCCGGTTATTATAATGATGGATGAAAGCACATTAATTACTGGTCATTGTAATGAGGGATTAAAGTCCATTAATCACTGGTTATTGCAATTAGGGATGAAAGTACTTTGATTGCTGGTCATTGTAATATGGTTGAAAGCACATTTATTACTGGTTGTGTAAATGAGTGGTGAAAGCGCTTTAATCGCTTCAACATTGTAATGAGAAATGAACTATTTTTAATTACTGTTCTGGCAATTAGGGAAGAAAGTGCTTTGACTGCAGATCATTGTAATGAGGGATGAAAGCTCATTAATTACTGCTTATGACATCGAGGGATGAAAACACCTTAATTGCGATTAAAGGATGACAACACATTAATTAACGAAGAATGCTACTGGTCAATGAAATGAGATGTAAGCACATTAATTAATGGTTATTGCTATGATAGACGAGAGCACCTTAATTACTGGTCATTATAATGAGTGATGAAAGAACATTAATTGATGGTTATGCAGTGAGGAATGAAAGCACTTTACTTAATTGCTGATTTTGACGATTAGGGATAAACGCGCCGTAATTGCTGACTGTTTCACTGAGGGATGAAAGCACATTACTTGCTGGTTAATGAAATGAGAGAAAAGGCACCTTCATTAACTTTATTTTTAATATGAGGAAAGGTTTAGTAATGACAAACAAGGAAGCAATTTCTTTTTGCACTGGGCTTAAGGACACCCAGTGAAACCCAGGTCGTGTGTAACAGAAAATGGAAAGTGGAATATCAGATTCCTGTCTGATAATGCTCAAGATATTGCAGTGAGACCTATTCAGTATATCATAGAGTGATGTCAGTGAGCAATAATTATTTCCATTACAACGATACACGGGAAAATGCAGAGCAATTTATTATATATATATATATATATATATATATATATATATATATATATATATATATATATATATATATATATATATATATATATATATATATATATATATATATATATATATATATATATATATATATATATATATATATATATATATATATATATATATATATATATATATATTATATATATATATATATATATATATATATATATATATCCTTTATATAAAGCAAAATCCAAAGGAGAATAAACATTGGAGGCCTGCAGTTTTCCATTATTCCTTTACTTAGCTAAGTAAAGGATTTTGTCTTTATTTATATTCAGCACTCATCGTTCCATCTTTTTTCGTGATTCAGTTATACATATATACATACATACATACATACATACATACATACATACATACATACATACATACATACATATGTACACATATATATATATATATATATATATATATATATATATATATATATATATATATATATATATATATATATATATATATATATATATATATATATAGTGATATCCATTCCAGCGTGAAACTACGTTGAAAATAAGTGGGTGACATCCTCGGCATATCTGGGAACGACGTGTTTTACTGATGAGCAGATTGAGAGGACAACGCTCGAAAACAGCTGAAATTCATTTCACCTCTTTGTAAACTGTCGTGTAACTGAGTTGACACGATATTGCTGTGGTGTAAAGAAAAATATGGGAGGTAGTTAAAAAGCTTTTAGCCTTTGTTGGAAGGATAACCTTATATTTTGCTGTAAGAAAAAACACGACTTCGGGCTATTTTAGCTTGGTAATATGCATTAAACAGAAGCATAATACGTAAGCTATATATTTTTTTAATGAGTTACAGCGATACTCTACAGATTTTAAAATCTTTGCGCTAACTGTGCCGTCGCGTCGTCCAGTTCGGAGCCAGTCTTTCTCACCTCTGCCTACCCTCGTACATTACTGCCATTTCTGACTATGGTAGAATGCAGAGTAGGGGTCACGAACTTGCCGGGGGCGGGGGGGCATGGGGGCGAAGCCCACGGTCCTCCCTTCCTTCCCGACCAGATTAGGACACGGCGTCCAAGGTTAGGTTAGGTAGTAGCAAGCCTGGTTAGGTTATATTCCCAATGAGATGCCTACTATAAAAATATCTACCAGGCCTTCAGTAGCCCTGACACCCCCTACTCTGCAGTCGCCCCTCTGACAGCACGAACACATTAATAATAACTGCAGTGACAGTTAAATACTCTTTACACCTCAATTTTATAATTTTCTATGGCAGTAATGCTTGATTCTTTAAAAAAAAAAAAAAAACTAGGCATTTTAGGCGCGACTGGAATTTTCTGTAAATAATGCTAGGAGGAGATATTGTTGATTTGTCGCAATTAACTGTGTACCCATGTGGATTTGCTCTTAGCAGATAGAGGAGAATTGGGACAAGACGAACTTAAATAAGTTGAAAAGCTAGGAAGGTACCTAAGGTTGAAAGGACGCTCCAAAAAGCTTAACATAGGCCCACCAACTGCCCAGTAGACTAGAGCAGTTAAGAATATGGATGCCACCAAATGGGAATGGACTAGTAAGACGGTAGCTTAATCCTGCTGACTGCTGTACACTCACGGCTAACTTCAAGGAAACAGTCTTAAGTATTTTAACAATCGGTTAGAATTACTCAATGGGGATCTCCAGTTGTGAACAAGAGAATGTTCCGTGTTTTGCTTCGTTCGTGTGACTTACGATACTTTAATGAGTCTGCCGGGTGATGATTTAATTCTGCGTCAATAGAAGAGTTCTGGGTAATGTAAAAACAGGTTCTTAAAATCAAGTGGATTCACTTAATGTGATAGTAAAATTATTGGTTTTTAATTGCCAATTTTGTTTATTTTTTATTTTTACCGCTGTTTATTTTTCGTGTTTTTTTCATTGTCGGTACTGCAGATTTCCGGGTAGTTAATACAGATTCTTAAAATCAAGTGGATTCACTTAATGTGATAGTAAAATTATTGGTTTTTAATTGCCAATTGTTTTTATTTTTGTTTTTACCGCTGTTTATTTTTCGTGGTTTTTTCATCGTCGGTACTGCAGGTTTCCGGGTAGTTAATATGTTCGATATTTGGTTCACAGCCACTCTTTCAAGAATCTACTAAGGTTCTGACCAGGTGGTATCTGTTTTTTTCAACTGTAATCCACTTAATCGAGTTTATAAGAGAACTAAATTGACTGTAGGATTTTCTGAAACGTATGAGCGCTCCCCCCCTTCTCTCTCTCTCTCTCTCTCTCTCTCTCTCTCTCTCTCTCTCTCTCTCTCTCTCTCTCTCTATATATATATATATATATATATATATATATATATATATATATATATGTGTATATATATATATATATATATATATATATATATATATATATATATATATATATATATATATATATAAATGTATGTATGTATGTGTGTGTGTACATGTTGCCATCGGCTCTGTTTTTTTTATGTACTTGCAATAAGTACTGATGGTGTTCATCGCATTAACTAGGCTTAATCAAAGCCGGACTTCATTAAGTGATTATGGTAATCCTTCAGCAACGGCCCCTTTTTTTTTTCAATCCCTCCAAAAAAAAAAAAAAAAATTTTAGCCAGTAGTTAAGCTGATGATTATCACATAATTGTTTCGGTACTTAACACACTCAATGAGCGACAGAAATCCTACTGATTTAAATTCAGAACTGCCATTAATGGAAGCTGTACATAGAAGGAGAAATAACTTTGTTTAATCTCGATAGGGGAATTTATTATTTTAAAAGATGCTTGAGGTACCAGCTTTTAGCATTTGAAGAGGATTTTTTTTTTGTTAGTATGTTCATTTTAGATCTGTGGTTCTTAACCTAGGGGGCGCCTCTCCTAGGGGGGGGGCTTCAGCAATTTCCAGAGAGGGGAGGCGAGCCCTAGGGAAAAATAAGATTTTTTAATTATATTCGTTATTCTCAACAAGAGTCGCTAAGAAGCCGTGTCAAGCATCTCACTAAATCATTCCCAAAAGAATAAAAACACCCCTTCTCTTTCTTTTTTTAATTTTTCCTATAAATCTGGGAGAGAATTTTACTCATTGATTCAAGGGGGGCGTGGTGGGAAGGACCAACTCTTAGAGGGGTGTGGTAATAAAAAGGTTAAGGACCACTGTTTTAGATAATCCTGTGCAGAAAGGGTTTTTTTTTTGTCTACTTATGACCCTGGTTTGACATTTTTATCTTGATAAACGTTTCAGGCATCTTCATTATAATGTTTCAGAAAAAAAAATCTGCTCGCATTTTGAATTTTTTTGACAAATTTCTTGATTGTTCCTCAAATTCAGTACCGCGTAATGAGAATTTATTGTAAATGTTTAGAGTACAGTTCATGTTCAAGATATATGCTATATCTTTGCTTACTCTAGTTGAAGAATACCAACATTACACATCTGACATGGCGCCGTTTAAAAGGTACGCCCACATAACTGCAAAACATGTCATAAACACACACATCTCACACATTCATCTCAAACAGGTTGGGTACAAGTCAGCGCCTTATTGGCAGTCCTATTGATTGCTTCACATATGATTAACTAACATTTGTCAAAGGTTATGTCTCCACTTAACGGTCGTAGACTTATCAACCTGTTTGTGATATATATAGGATAAGTTACCGACGCGTGTTTGAATATCCAATGTAAGATTATCAGAATTATTGTTGATTGTGAAAATTTTAGAGAAGACATCAGTTTATACAGAATGCGTGAATCCATAGTCCAACCAAGTAACTTCCAGCTCTCTCTCTCTCTCTCTCTCTCTCTCTCTCTCTCTCTCTCTCTCTCTCTCTCTCTCTCTCTCCTCGTCATTTCATTTAATACATGAAGATGCTGTTGGAATAATTTTGGGTTGACCCTTTATATGTATAAGAAAAAACTTTGTGTAAAATGCAGTTGCCTGCTTATTTTTCTTCCATGAAAGAAATAAAAGATTCTGAGGCTTCTCGTGAGATATCTCCGTAATGTTATACTCACGAGCTGTATCTGTCTTGTCACAACCAAATTTCCGGTCTTCAACAAATGCAACTCTATCTTTGTTTCAGGAGTTTCCAACAGTGAACCCAAAATATAGAAAGAATAGCTAACAGTATTCTGAAAATGGTCTTTTTTTCATTCTATATATTATGTAAATTTAGAGAGTTTCCAAAAGTATTCCTTGATATGTGCTTCACACGAGAGAGGAATATCTCTTTGAAAATCGAAAACTTCGAACCCAAAGGATAGAAAAAAATAGCTAGTTGGTCGTATTCTGAAAATTGTTTAATTCTCGGTATATTATGTAACCGTAGAAAGTTTCCAAAACGTATTTCTTGAAATGCGCTGAATACGTGAACGGAACATTTCTGCAAAAGTCGAAAACTTAGAGTCGAAAATAAAAAAAAATAAAAAAAAGCAGCTCATGACATATAACGAAAATGATTTCACTTATTTCCGACAGAATTTAGGCGCCGGTGCAATGAAAGACAAGTTTCCAATACCTCTCTCCGGAGCTCCGCCGAAAATTTTGAGTGTGTCCAATAATTGCTCTTGTCAGCGAAATGGAATTTAATCAGTCTTGTTGACAACCGGTCCGAAATTTATAGGAGTTCCAGCGACTGAGAAAATGAAACTGGAAATCTTTTGTTATATCCGGAAGGAGGTAGAAATTAGGACCCTCAAAACTATTTGTGTCGAGGGCCCTGAAGGTTGGGTAATATTCTGTCAAGTCTCTCTCTGTTCGGGGAATGTGTTTTGGCAGAGGACCTGCTAAATCGTTCGCATCTTCTTCGCGGAATTGTATTTCGTCCTTCTAAAGATTTGGTTAAATTCTGTTCTGGCACGATAACCAACAACCACTTGTTCAGCTTATTTCAAATTCTACTTTGGTGGTGATAAAATGTCAAAGAATCAAAAATAGTTTCAAAAATTTGTCATTCCAATGCGCCAATATAACTTCCAGAAGTGGTTGAGGCGGGTAATATTTTCATTTATATCCTCTCTTGACGGTCCACCGCACATCATTATGACTTGCAATCCCTGTTGAATAATCTTTGTTCTTACCTGTAATTAACCGAATGCTTTAATTTTTTTAAGGGATGACTCTTCAGAACTGTGTCACATCTACCGGTTATATTGATATAGGCACAGAATGCCTTTAATATTTGAAGGGATGACTATTCAGCACTGTCATCTCTCCGGATGATTGATATAGGCGCAGAGTGCGGAATTGAGGGTTTTATTATTTACAGGGATGACTCTTCAGCACAATGTAATCTCTTCGGATGATTGATATAGGCACAGAATGCGGAATTGAGGGCTTTATCATTTAAAGGGATGCCTCTTCAGCACAGTAATCTCTCCGGATGATTGATATAGGCACAGAATGCGGAATTGAGGGCTTTATTATTTAAAGGGATGACTCTTCAGCACTGTGTAATCTCTCCGGATTATTGATATAGGCACAGAATGCGGAATTCCGCAGTTAATACGCCAAGTGGGCAGTCATTAGTTCACTGGATTTTAAGGCGACTTTTTATCAGACTTGCTTTGTCTTGAAGTTACTTCTTATGGGGTTCAGAATCAAAGACAGAATTTTACTGTCTGGTAAGAAAAATATATCAAAGCATAAGAAGTTACTGATCGTTTTCATTCCAGACATATTGGAGGAACGAAAATATTTTAAAACGGTGCAATATTGGTCACACTTGTATAAACCATTTATATATAGTTTAGAATATTTTGGAACGTAATAGTGGTCCCAAGTGTGCTTATGTTTTTTTTTAAGCTGCTTAGACCTTAAGGGATATATTTTTTACATTAACTTATGTATTCTTATTTTCCTGTCTTCAATATTTGTTTTCTGAAACATGAACTTATGTATTCGTATCTTCTGATGATCATTATCTATTTTCTGGAACATAAACGTTGATTATGCATACGAATGACTAATGAGGTGAGTATCAGTGATTAATGATAGCTTCGAGTGAAATGAAGAGTTACATTTTTTTAATGTCATTTTTCATTTTTTTTTTGTCATTAGTGCACCATCTCGTTATGCACAGCCTTGAATGACTGAGAGTGTTCCAGCGTGGGCTATCCCGAAATTTCATATATCCAACCGTCTATCCTGACGTTTATCTTTATTCATTTTCAATTCTCATTTAAGACGAAATAGTAATGTGACTCAGTGCCTAATAATAATAATAATAATAATAACAATAATAATAATAATAATAATAACACTCGGTGAATAATCATTCTAATTTATACTCTCATTACACGAGTTTCTGTGCTTTATATAATTTCTCAATCTGAGCTGATTTGAACCAAAAATATAACTTGAGTCTTGAATATATTTTTTATTGTATTCAGAATTAACAAACGTGATCGAAAGAATTTTTTGTTATCGTTTTTTTGGCAGAACTCTCTTTACCTATTTTCTGAACTCTTTGGAGAATCAAGAAATTGCAAAACTATTACACAGTTGTAATTATGCTATTCCAATATTTGTTGATACAATGTTGCCTTTCAGTACGTTTTTGATTGATCATGGTTTCATGCTTTCCTCTAAATCTCGAAATCGTATTAAACTCTCTCTCTCTCTCTCTCTCTCTCTCTCTCTCTCTCTCTCTCTCTCTCTCTCTCTCTCTCTCTCTCTCTCTTTATATATATGAATATATATATATATAATATATATATATATATATATATATATATATATATATATATATATATATATATATATATATATATATATAAATATATATATATATATATATATATATATATATAAATATATATATATATATATATATATATATATATATATATATATACTATATATATATATAAATATATATATATATATATATATATATATATATATATATATATATATATATATATATATATATATATAAATATATACACACATATATATATATATATACACATATTTACATTGCGTATTATTATGTGGGAACTCAGTCGTCTAAGAGCAGTTCTCATCGAACCTTGATATATATATATATATATATATATATATATATATATATATATATATATATATATATATATATATATATATATATATATATATATATATATATATATATATATATATACATATATATATATATATATATATATATATATATATATATATATATATATATATATATACATACACATATTTACATTGCGTATTATTATGTGGAAACTCAGTCGTCTAAGAGCAGTTCTCATCGAACCTCAGATATCAATTCGATTTGATATCATGCAGATTCAAAATAAATGGAAGGAACGGAGCAGAAACGCTGGAATAAAAGAAGAAAAGGAAACTCCCCAAGTTAGATCGGGAATGAATTCGGGAAAGTCCTTATTGAAAAACTTCTCCAACTTCTTACTTAGTCCGTTAAAAGCCTGTCTATCGGCCTTCCGATTTCGCCGTTCCAGAGATAATGATTTAGTTGTTTATCGGAAATGGAAAAGAAAAAACCACCAATTAAGCCGTAGACGACGAAAAAGAATGGCGTCAGTTGATTGCGGTATAATTTACATTCATGATTCTGTTCGCAAGTAATGCTTGTAATGAAGAAAATGATGCGAAAATTTTAACGATTTTTGTGAGTAAAAGATGACAATTCGTTTTCAGACCTCATAACCTGAACATGACAGAAGAAATTCACCTTCTTCTGATACAATATCATTAGAAAGTTTGCTGTTCAACTTGAATTTTCGTAATTTTTTTTTTGTGTTTTTTTTATTTCCATTGTTGGTTTGCAAAATGGTTACCCTCGGGTTTCAACGCACGTAATCTTGTTTTCATACTTAACTCCAGGTTTCAGAAATTTTTATATTGCTGTCAATATCTGAAGATAGTATTGCCATTTCTTTCAGTGTTCTGGTTCGTATGTCTTTTCGTCTTTTTCTTTCATTTCATTTTTTCTCTAATGTTTATTGATCATAACAGTTGTCATAATATATATTTTTAAGACCGAACTCTAAAAATGGAATGATGCTCGGTAGAATGTAATCTTAGTACTTTCCAGAATACAATATCTGTTTCTTCAATGAACTAAAATCAGAAAAGAAAGGTAAACTCTCCCAGTCTGTTTACTATTACAGCAAAATGAAACGTACCCATTATCTAGTGTACTGAACCATTTATTTTATTCAGATATACTTTATTTATTCAGATATACTTTTGCAAGGTTAGGCTTTTTCCTAATAATGCGGAGTTCACATGATCGCTTAGCATGAGCGGGTCCTACAACAATCAGTAAATGTTTTTTTTTTTTTATTTAAACTGACATTCGGACATGAAGAGGGTTGGAAATCCTGTGACTGGTTTTCTTTCAAGTTAATAACTTTTGCTGATATATATATATATATATATATATATATATATATATATATATATATATATATATATATATATATATATATATATATATATATATATATATATATATATATATATATATATATATATATATATATATATATATATATATATATATATATATATATATATATATATATATATATATATATATATATATATATATATATATATATTACAGTATAGTATTGTTGGGTGTTAGTTATATTTATGTATATATATATATATAAAGTGAATCAAGGTGGGTTAGTTTTTATATTAAAAAGAATCAAGGTGGGTTTTATATTAAAAGATTTTAATCTTTTAATCTTTTTGTCAGAATAATAATTTTGTCTTAACAGTTAACTGTTGATTATTGGCAGAATTACATTATTATCTGGTCGACTTCGCTCATATGTTTAGTTATATCGTGAATTTTTTTTTTTTTTTTTTTTTGCTTTACAGATGCGATCCGAAGATTAGAAAAAAAGCCTCAATAAATGAAAACTAAAACAAGAACTAAATTCCCCTTGAGGTTATTAATGTGAAAATAAAATCAATAGAGGTTACTTTGATTACTTTGTGGTTATACTTTGAGGTTCTCTTCTGAGGGGAAAATTCAAGCGGGATTACTTTTTCTCTCTTTGTCGAAGTCTTCGTTTTACAGAAGGCGACCACGGGGCCGTTCCCAAAACCAATCCACTTTGTGGTCTGTGAACAACAAACCTATCCACGACACAAAGGGGAAGTTCCAAAGAGAGAGAGAGAGTTACAAGCGTTGCCATGACAGTGTACTGTCCAGGTATCGCGTCATTTTGCAAGTTTTCCTCCACAAACGTTCAAAGTTTTGTGTCTGTTCGTGGTTGAGAGAGAGAGAGAGAGAGAGAGAGAGAGAGAGAGAGAGAGAGAGAGAGAGAGAGAGAGAGTGTTACAAGCGTTGCCAAGACAGTGTACTGTCCAGGTACTGCGTTATTTTGAAAGTCGTTCGAAGTTTTGTGTCTGTTCGTGGTGGAGTAATGTCAGAGGTGGGTGTTCCGAAAGGTGGAAATGGAGTTCCATAGATATTTCAGCGTCCACGGTTTGATCTTTTTGCTTTGTGGATATGTACTCAGAAGTGCAAGACCGCTGTTTCTTTTAATCATAGTATGCTGTTTTGATTGAGGTAAACGCTAGGGTGTTTTGAGTATTGCAAAAATAGTTTTTTTTTCTTTTTTAATGCGAAATCTGATCTCTGCATCAGAGGCAGTTAGCATGTTGTTCAGAGGCGGACTGACTTGTAGAAGTGTATAATTTAGAGAAATCTCTTGTTACTCATTGCAACTCTCTCTCTCTCTCTCTCTCTCTCTTGTTACTCATTGCTCTCTCTCTCTCTCTCTCTCTCTCTCACTCAAATCTGGGTCTTTATTGTCCTGCTAAACGAAATATATGAAGAGAGACAGAGACAGAGAGAGAGAGTCTATTTAGGTGTCAAGTTGAAAACCGAATTTGTATTCTTTTTAGCGACTACTTCCAATTCTGTTGCTTTCATATAATTTTTTCAATAGCCATTTCCTAGCATTATTAAATACGCTGAATTTTTATTTCCCTTGTAGCCCTATCTCACCTAGTGAGATGATAGCGGATCTGCTGTTTTAATTCACTTAAATTCGGGGGTAAGCTAATTCCGACATATAGCTGGGAAGTTGCTCATCCTTCTGATATCAGATTCAGACAAGGAAAATAAAAACCTTTTATTTCCCACATTCCCTTGCAAAGATTAGAAGTAGATTTCCCCGACTCTCTCGCAGGTCTATAACGAGCCGTTTGTTGTATATTCCATTTTTAACGAATATTTCCCGAAAATGTCCTCAACTGTAGACAAGATTTCAAATTTTACCCATTTTACAGTTTCGTCTCTTTGACGACCTCGTATCTTTCTCGGGGTACGCAGAGTCTGTCCCTGGAAACGGCCACTTATTGGCAGTCTTCGAACCTTTCAAAATTGTCTACAAACTTTCGTGATCAGCAGGATATTAGGTATGATGGGTTTATGTTAAATGTAAACTTCAAAGTCTGGAATGTACCTTCCACACTTTGTGAAGGTTTTCAGAAAATGCAATATTTCTCGCTTATCTTCAGATCCTCTTTTAAGATTTTGCTTTATAATATGCGAAATGTAAAGTCTGAACCCTCGCGAGAATTTTGGGATTGGAACGATGCATTTCAAATAAGGCTCATTGTTAATCCAGAATTTCAGATTTACCAAATCAAGTCGTCCTCGACTTGAGAGAATTTATTTGTAATGACGATTTCGCTCTTCTGTGCGCCTGCCTACTTGGGCGAATTCCCCCTCAAGGGTGAGTTTAAGTATTAATTCTTCGCTTCATCCTTGAATTTGTCTGACAAGTGAAAATTTCCAGAATCTCAGCCTCCAAGGAACAGCGATTCAGCCTCCCATGATCTAACTTTTTAACATTGTTGAAATTTGATTGACCTTTTGATGATAATGACACTTACTGTCCGTCCGCACTTTTTCTGTCAGTCCTCAAATCTTAAAAACTACTAAGGCTAGAGGGCTGCAAATTGGTATGTTGATCATCCACCCTCCAATCATCAAACATACCAAATTAGAGCCCTCTAGCCTCAGTAGTTTTTATTTTATTCAAGGTTAAAGTTAGACATGATCGTGCTTCTGGCAACGCAACAGCACAGTCCACCACGGCCGGCTGAGAGGTTCGTGGGCCGCGGCTCATACAGCTTTACACCGGGACCACCATCGATCTGTATTCAGTGACCTTAATTATACTCTGTACAGAAAACTCGATTGCGCCGAAGAAACAAAAGCGCATTTTTTACTTGTTTTTCCACTTTACTCATAAGAATAATTCATCATTCATTTTTCCCTTGTGCATAAATCCATCTTATCCTTCCACATTTGCACATATACCAGTAACATTAGTAGAGAAATGTCTGATGTGAAATGTTTAGTCGATAGAAGGGTGCCATGATTTTAGGTGATTTTTGTTTTTTTCTCCCTTTTTTTATCGTTACTTGTTGGGAAAGATTTTGCTTATGGTACAGTTTTTTCTTAAACAGTCATAGGTAGTACATGCCATAAACTGATAAGGAATTATTAACAATAAAATGGTGTTGAAAAAATATTAGTTTAATTTTATACCCCTAAATCATCTTTCATTTTTTCACAAGATCGCCTTTTTTTTCAATATGTTCGTTGCCTATTGTTAACCTGTCGAGAGTTTGGCATGGCATAAAATTTGTCTGAATAAAAAATAGTACTTTAGCTCTTCCATACTTTTGAGGTCATGCTTCATCTCAATTCATTTTAGGTTTGTGATAGATAACTGCTGTCTTTCTAAAGCTGTCAGTAAATACTGTCTCTTTTTTTAGTTTTCTGTGAAAGAAAATTATTGTGCCGGCTTTATATGGTCGTCCCCACTTTGTTCAGTCTGCCCTCAGATCTTAAAAAACTACTGAGGCTAGAGGGCTGAAAATTGGTATGTTGATCATCCACCCTCCATTCATCAAACATGACAAATTGCAGTCCTCTAGCTTAAGTAGTTTTTATTTTATTGAAGGTTAAAGTTAGCCATAATAGTGTTTGGGAACGATATAGGATAGGCCACCACCGGGCGCGATTAGAGTTCCATGGGCCGCGGCTCATACAGCATTATACCGAGGCCACCGAAAGACTGATCTGTTTTCTTTGGCCTTATTGTATACTGTACAGAAAACTCGATTGCACCGAAGAAACTTCGTCGCATTTTTTACTTTGTTTTCTACTCAGTACCGGAGAAGTAAGCGTATACTGGATTTTGTTTCATATTTTCAATATCACAGAAACATTACCTTTCTAAATTAGGTAAGACTACTCTTAGTCTTATAAGAAGAGGTGCAAGTCTCTTGCGACAGAATACAGGCTTTCTTGAACACTATAAAATGTCGCGAACGAATTTTTCGCCTGCTAGCAAACCGCCCCCCCTTTCCCCCACCCCCACACTTTCCATTATTATCTCTCTCTCTCTCTCTCTCTCTCTCTCTCTCTCTCTCTCTCTCTCTCTCTCTCTCTCTCTCTCTCTCTCTCTCTCAATTCTTGGTAAGGTTCATCATCTCTCTCTCTCTCTCTCTCTCTCAATTCGTGGTAAGGTCTCTCTCTCTCTCTCTCTCAATTCTTCTAAGGGTTCTCTCTCTCTCTCTCTCTCTCTCTCTCTCTCTCTCACACTTTCTCAATTTAAGGTTCATCATCCTCTCTCTCTCTCTCTCTCTCTCTCACTAAGGTTCATCATCTCTCTCTCTCTCTCTCTCTCTCTCTCTCTCTCTCTCTCTCTCTCTCTATTCTCTAAGGTTCTCTCTCTCTTTTTTTTTCTCTCTCTCTCTCCCAGCACAGAATTTTCTTTATGACGCCTCCTTTGTTCTCCATTCGCGTACAAGCTCTTCATTCGACAGTAAATCGGTGTTTATGTTATCACAATTGGTAGCGCAAAGCAGTTCGGAAGCAGCAATCACGATTTTATGGCCTGCGAAGTGTGTATCGTTTCCTGGCTGCTGCTGCTGCTGTTGTTGTTTTTGTTGTTGTTGTTAAGTTCACTCACTGGCTGGTTCGAGACTCCTCTGATGGCGGTTCGTAGGCGAATCCTGTAACGTAGCTATCAAGGATGTACCAGAGTTCACTGAGCACTTCGAAGCAACTTGTTCCGTTGGCTAAACTGGACTTATACCTTGCCTGAAAGCAGCCGCTGGTAACTCGGTTTTAAAATAATGGTAGGTGGGAGCATGTAAAGGATTCAGCTATTTTCAAAATACTGTTTTAAATCGGTTGTCAAAATTTAAACATTTTTTTGATAATGTAGAATACCTTTACTTATTTCTTGGCTGGAAGCACCCGCTGGTAACTCGGTTTTAAAATAATGGTAGGTAGGAGTATGTAAAGGATTCAACTATTTTTAAAATACTGTTTATAATCGGTTGTCAACAAATTAAAATTGATCTTATTTTGAATGAAAAATACTGATATGTAAAAGATTATACTTTTTTAAAAAGTTTGATTTAAATCGGTTATTAACGAATTAAAATTAACCATTTTTAATAAAGGATACTCCCCGTAGGAGGGGGGGGATTGTTAGTGCCATCAGTGACCTAATGCGGTGCACTGTAGGCATTACTTAAGGTTCTTTGCAGTGCGCCTTCGACCCCTAGCTGCAACCCCTTTCGTTCCTTTTACTCTACCTCCTTTATATTCTCTCTTCCATTTTACTTTCCACCATCTAACAATTGATTCATAGTGCAACTGCGAGGTTTTCATCCTGTTATACCTTTCAAACCTTTTACTGTCAATTTCCGTTTCAGCGTTGAATGACCTCACAGGTCCCAGTGCTTGGCTTTTGGCCTAAATTCTATATTCAGTCAGTCAGTAAAGAATACTGGATTATCAGTAAAGGACTGACTAGTCTCTTAATGGATCCTACATTTTTCAGAATATTGATTCATGTCGGTTATTAACGAAATAAAATTGATCGTTGATGAATAATACTGACATATCGGTAAATAACTTTTTTTTTAATGAGGATAATTGTATCGAATGATAACCTACTTATCTGTTATCTGAACGATCATAAGTATGTTGAGATTAATAATTTCAAACCGCTTCATTTTCCTACCGTAATTAATATTAATATTTTGTCATTAAATATTCCGAAAGGTCATAAAAGTATAGAGAACGTGTATTAAGTGCCTTCATACAAAGATTATTTATGCTTTAAGGATTAAAACTCATGATAAAATAAGGTTTGATATTAATTTCTGACTGTGGGACGAGATTAAATAAAGCTGCTGTTAATTAAACATCCTTCAAAGTACTATATTTACTGATGATCTTCGCCTCTGTCAATGTTTTCAGTGTGCTTTAAAAAAAGACGGCTTATTTCTGTATGTTTATTGTAGGTGAGTTCCCACTTTTCGTGGGCGTGGCT
>NC_089777.1:26586536-26599036 GCF_040412425.1 Macrobrachium rosenbergii | reverse complement strand
GCTGATCATTTCCCGGTTATCAGAACGTATTTTAGAAATGAGTTGCCAACTCCATTCTCTTCTCTGGTCTTGTTGTGACCCACCACACCTGACCAACTGCAAGATACATAGTTTCCTACCCAATTAACAGCCACAATAATTTTTTTTTGCGGGGGGAGGTGCCTTAAAATTGGGCCTCACTCGGAGATCGAACCCATATCCTCCCGCTGTTGAGGTCAGCGTCCCACCCAATGAAAACAGTCGTGATTTTTTTTTTTTTTACATTTGGGAATTAGAGATAAAACAATCATTATGCTTTCATTTGATCTGGGAAACAGAGATAAAACAATCTTTATGCTTTCATTAAATTTGGAAAATAGAGATAATTTTAGTATGAGAATAACATTTGAAGTTTGGGGAAAGCAGTATCTCCTGATATACCTTTTATTAGTTAATATTTATTCAAGAACTTATATCAGTTTGTCATCGGACATTATGAGAAACAGTCGTCAGATTTATCAATTACTGACTTCATAATCGAAATTCCCTCGCCAATCATTGCTGTTCAGGAGTTCCTATAAACTTTTGTCTTTTCACATTTCTAATCGTAATAAAAAGGGGATTTGAATGCGACGCCAGGGGAATGTTATCCCATTGTTCATTAAGACATTTAATACACATTTCTCTGAGAAAGTTGAGATATCTACAGTTGGCGTAAGTGACAAAGTTTCATTGAAATTTAGAGTGAAAGGAACAAAATATGGGAAAGGCGAACAATTGACGTGAGAAAGAAACGGTGAACTTGAAATCAAGCGGGGAAAAAAAACTCAAATATTCTTAAAATTTAGTTTAAATCTTTTGATTTAAACTAAATAGTTTAATAACGAAGGGAATTACAAAATGACAACTGAAGGAGGAGGAGGAGGAGGAGGAGGAGGAACAATTAAGGACCAGGAGGGTGGCTAACCACTTACTCCAAATGATACAGAAACTGATCATTGCAATACTTTTCATAATACAGTAAAAAATTACTGTTATGTAATATAGGTTCACCTGTGCTTGCTTACACAGGAACTTGTGGCAATAGACTCGCAGTGATTCTCAAACGGGGTGCCACAGACAGTGCCTCGGGGTGCCGCAAGATTGCCATTAATTTTGTCTTGGCTAGATCATCTCGATGAACATTTGTAAAAAAAAAAAGTTTGCAGAAGCCTCTTCATATAATTATAATCAGTGTCTTTACTCTATGTTTATCTATTTTTTTCTGATATGCTCTTTGTTTGTACAGTATATTTCTGCATGTACGGTGTGCTGATTTTGGTTTGAGTATGGATAATAATTTTGTTCATTAAATAAGGAGTTAATTCATGCGATATGGTGGGATGGTGGGGAATGGGTGCCACGGTAATGATTACATTAGTTAAGGTGCCAGCACTAAAAAAACATTGAGAACCACTATTTAAATAGAGGCTGGCTGTGGTGGTTGCCCACTTGGAATCATTAGACTATCGTTGTTACACACACTTGAAAAGTAGATATATGGATACGCACTTCGTTTCATTACATAGATATATAGACTTCAGTTTTTTTTTTTTTTTGGCTTGTCAGTTGATCATCAGTTTCTTGTAAAGTAGTCGTTCTAACTCAGGAGATGCCTGTTAATACATTTCTTTTCTCTTTCTCGTGCAGTGTACTCGTATGTAATTACTCGAGTTCATTTTCCTGCCGTTATTGTGTATTTTGAGTTTCTCTCTCTCTCTCTCTCTCTCTCTCTCTCTCTCTCTCTCTCTCTCTCTCTCTCTCTCTCTCTCTCAAGTTCATTCAAGCCTTCACTTTTGTATCTTAATACTTTTCATCTGCACTGAAAAGAACTCTAAATATCTCTAGTAAATAATAAAGAATACTTAACCACTTCATATGACGAGAGAGAGAGAGAGAGAGAGAGAGAGAGAGAGAGAGAGAGAGAGAGAGAGAGAGAGAGAGAGAGAGAATTACATAATTTTTCCCTATTCAAGCTGCTGAGGTTGTTCTAAAGGTTTCTTTTTAACGTTTGAGCAATCTTATCTTTTTCCTCTTCCTGGAAAAGACGCCGTTTTAATTACATGCTTCTTAACCACAATTCTTTCCCTTTTCTTCAAGAGAAAAAAATAATTCTGCATTTTCATAGCAAGAAAGAGATAATATTCCTCTTCGGACCCGTCCTTTGAAGTAAAATCAGGACTTTGATCCTTTGATGACGACTATCATCTTCCAAGAATAAATATTCATAGATATTCTCCTTTCTCGAATTCTGTTGAATGACAGCGGCTCTCTTTCCCCCTCTCTCTATTCTCTTCGCCTCCTCTTTCCTCATTATTCCTTCTCGGATTATGATAAAGGGTCTTTGTCTCGATACAATAGATTGCCTCGGTCGCGGGTTACTCCTTGAGACGGGTGGATTATCCCGCCGGGGAATGAAGATATTCATTTTTCTGTGATTCGTTCTTTGATAATAGCAGTCCTCTTAGCCCGCATAAACGCGAATGTGGATTGAATATATTTGTTCGATATTAGTTTTTGTGGTTCATTAAAAGTTTGAAAGCTAAGCCTGTTGGAATCATAAGTTTGATGGCTAAGTTTTAGAATCATTATTTTGATGTCTGAATGTTGGAGTCATAAGTTTAATTTCTAAATGTTGGAGTCATAAGTTTGATGTCTAAACGTTGGAGTCATAAGTTCGATGTCTAAATGTGAGAGTCATAAGTTTGATGTCTAAATGTTAGAGTCATAAGTTTGATGTCTAAATGTTGGAGTCATAAGTTTGATGTCTGAATGTTTGAGTCATAAGTTTGATGTCTAGATGTTTAAGTCATAAGTTTGATGTCTAAATGTTGGAATCATAATTTTGATGTCTAAATGCCATATGCATAAAATGTAATTTTCCCAAGGACTAATTTCATTTTTAGTGCAACATCACCAGTCTGCTCAAATTCAACATCTATAAGAACCTACGTGTTCTTGATATCAAGTATCAATGATTTCTACAAGACTTTTCCAAATGCGTCTTTGATTTAGAGTGAAAAAAATACCACTTGCAGAAAACCATCTTGGACATCCAGTGGAATTCTCTGTGTTAGGTATATATATATATATATATATATATATATATATATATATATATATATATATATATATATGTATGTATGTATGTATGTATGTATGTATGTATGTATGTATGTATGTATGTATGTATGTATGTATGTATGTATGTATATATATATATATATATATATATATATATATATATATATATATATATATATATATATATATATATATATATATATATATATATATATATATATAATCTTTTGACTCTGACAAGAATGCGATAGTCGCTATCGCTGCTTATCGTGGGTGCAGGGATGCAGTTGTTATCGTAAGAGATTGCTCTGGGTACGTTGGCGTAAATGCAAATCACGTGACTGTTATGGCGTTAGGAGAGATTCGACTCTCGGTTTGCAACGGATGAACTTGGGATTTATGTTCTGGCTGGCCGGTCGAGTAATTTGGAGTTTCTTCATGTTTGTGTGATAGCTTACGAAAGAAAGTTATTCCTATGTAGGCTATTCCTATGTACATTTTAGGCAGTTTTTAGTGTTCTGAAAAGAAAACTATTATGCCGGCTTTGTTTGTCCGTCCGCACTTTTTCTCTCCGCCCTCAGACCTTAAAAGTTACTGAGGCTAGAGGGCTGCAAATTGGCATGTTGATCATCCACCCTCCAATCACCTAGCATACCAAATTGCAGCCCTCTAGCCTTAGTAGTTTTTATTTTATTTAAGGTTAAAGTTAACCATGATCGTGCTTCTGGCAACGATATAGGATAGGCCACCATCGAGCCGTGGTTAAAGTTTCACGGGCCGTGGCTCATTCAGCATTATACCGAGACTAGCGAAAGATAGATCTATTTTCGGTGGCCTTTATTATACTCTGTTGCGGCTGTACAGAAAACTCGATTGCGCCAAAGAAACTTTGGCGCATTTTTACTTGTTTACTTGTAGGGTTGAGTTGCGATTTAAGTTTGAATAATTTTGTGAGTTTTATTACTTAATATATTCGTAAGTGAATATACTTCTTACGTGAATAATTACATAAAATTTAAATGCTCATGTCTTTGTAGCGACAAAGTTTACAAAGTAAGATATGAAATTCCTTTTATATTTCTTTACAGCTCATTATAATTACCATCGTCATTATCATCATCATCATCATCAGTTTGGTTTTCAATATCGTGTGACGCAAAGGACCTTTATGGAATTCCTCCTTAGATGTCCTTTTTTGTGCTTTATCTTTCACAAATCTCCACTGATCTCGACAATCCCGGCTCATAGTACTTATCCAAGGAAACCTGGGTCTTTCAATTCTTCTAGTGCCCGCAGAGGCAGAGCTGACGTTACCAGGTGCTATATATTCTTCAGGGCGAATCGAAGGACATGTCCAAACCATTTTCATATCCCTTTCATCTTTATCTCATCAGTAAATAGAAGTCAGTAATGTCCGTAACCTATTAAGCTAAATCAGAATAAATGAAAGTTTGCCACTGGACATTCACAAGTTCATTAAAGCCTGGTTTCCTCCTCTCGATGATTTTGTTTCATCTTTGTTCTTTTGCCTGTAAATATTTCACGCATCCGACATATTTGTCCCCTTTCCAAAATTCTGTTTTGTCTTTGGTCCCTCGCAGAAATTCGCCATATTTGTTGCCTATTTCCTCGTTGGAAATGCTGAGCAAAGCTTTTTTTTTTCTCCTCACTATTATGATACATTTTTCCTCGAGGTATATTTTCCCCCATCGCGTTAATTTGGTATAATCTGACAAAAATGTTCTCCGAGGTTCTCTCTTTCTTGGATGGAGCTGGAGTGGTTTCTGTCCTTATTGAGTCTCCTTTATTTTTCTTTTTCTCTTTTTTCTTTCTTTCATGATGGAGCAATTTCTTGTATTAGCTTTCTTTATGTATGACCCAGCTGTAAATAAAGAAAGTTATATGATTCTTAATTGTTTAGACTCTGGAAGAGGTGACTGGATGAGAGAGTGAGAGAGAGAGAGAGAGAGAGAGAGAGAGAGAGAGAGAGAGAGAGAGAGAGAGAGAGGGGCGGGGGCGGGTTGTTATATATTGTCCAATTTGAAAGAGCAATCAGTTTACCTTAATTAAATTTTGAAAGGTTCTTCGTTTCAAGAAAGAGAGGTTGTCTCATTTCTTTCTTCATCAGAATCCTTAATGTCTTTCAAACTGTTTTATATTTAAAATATAAAATGAAAAGCAGTACATTTTTAACCCTAGTCTTGAATTACATCTCTGTACTCCTATTTCTCGATTTTCTGCATTGTTAATAATGTTTTTTTTTCATTTGAGGTGTCACGATCATATTAATTCCTCTTTCGCTCTCTCGAAATCATTCATTAACTAATATTCTAATTGCTGTGATTCACTATTGATGTTTAATATTGGAGTTGAAGAATTATATAACAGGTGAGCATTATTCTTTATCAACTTTAAATCACCATTGAAATGGCTTTTGCAAATGCACTTATGGTCATTCATTACTTAATGCTCTGACCTAGATTACAAATTCCGCACATTTTCACTGCAATCGGCTTCAATTCAGAGCAGAGTTCAGAACGGAATGCTCATATATCAGTATCTTGAAGCTTTTAGATAATAATTGTTTTCGCCTTACCTGCGTGACCTATAATGAAAGCGGCTAATCTTAATTTTTTGCTGGACGATTTACTAGAAAGGAAGAATCCTAGTTGTAATTAAAACGAACAACTTTATGTTCGCCATTAAGGGGTGACATAACCAACTACCATACGTTAAAGAAAAGTATGCTGTAATTTCTTTGGCAAAGTCATGTTTTACCCCATGTCTTCAACATACGTTTATGAATATGTTAATGAAGTACAATGTTTCATGTCTTAGGTTGAAGATGGCTAATACATAAACCTGTATTGTGTTGTTTATTAATCTACTTTAACGCGCTGCAATAATGTGTAATTAACAAGTCAGCGACGGTGTCTAAAGCCCCTTTAAGATAAAATCAACGAAAACATATTGTGTAATTAACAAGTCAGCATCGGTGTCTAAAGCCCCTTTAAGATAAAATTCAACAAAAATATATTGTGTAATTAACAAGTCAGCATCGGTGTCTAAATCCCCTGTAAGATAAAATTCAACAGTTTAAGCCATGTTCTAGTTACGGTGAGTGACGGAATCCAGTCCCCAGTCACAGACAGGGCTTAAAATCAAATCCTGGAAAAATTCAGCGTATGAAATCAGTTTCCGGTAAAAGTCAGCATTAGAAGAGACATTCTCTACTAAATGTTACTATATGACGCCCGTTTCTGTTCAAATGTCAACGTCTGAACCCAGTTTTTGGTCAAAGTTTCTAGTTAGAATTCTGTGTTAATTTCTAGTCAAAAGTGAGTTTCTGAGGCCAGTCTCTAGCCAAACAAAAGTGGCTGTAGCCTTTTACTAGTCGAAAGTCAGTGCTAGAAGACAGTTTTTAATAAAAGACAGTCTGAAGACAGTTTTTAGTAAAAGTCCGTGTCTGAAGTTTTGAGTGTTCTTTATTAGAATGACTTAAAACATCAGAACCTTAAGAAAAGTTTTCCTAAACCGAATCATCGACGTCATTGTTGAAGGAGTCCGTATTTGAAGCAATCTTTGGAAAACAATCTCTGACAGGACACAACTGAAGGATAGTCGTTATCATCATAATCCTCATCACCACAATGGCCTCATAGTAGCATATTTTGTATTGTTAGTGAATATCATATTTAACATTTAACAATTGTAACGAGACAAGAAACTAACATCTGATAATTATTACGCAACAAGAAAAGTTTTTCCAAAATATGTACCTTCTCAAAAAGAGATAATAATAAAAAAAAAGCTGTGATGTAGATGTTTTAGCTGTTAGTTTAACGCCTCTGATCATCCCAACATAACATAATTCTAGTTAACATAAGATTAAAAGCACATTTTCTATATATATATATATATATATATATATATATATATATATATATATATATATATATATATATATATTTATATTCTTCTCAATCACGAAGATAAAATATACGATGCACTCCACAATGAAGATGAAGGAGAAACCAGAGAAGGGAAATAGTTCTTATTTGTATATATATATATCAGGCCTCTTCCGGGGAACTTTATTGACAGTCAATAAAGTTCCCGGAAGAGGCCTGATGGAGGGCGAAACTGTTGGGACAAATTAAGAACTCTATCCTGGTTTCTCCTTCATCTTCATTGTGGAGTCATCGTAATATATATATATATATATATATATATATATATATATATATACATCCCCCATCAGATTGGTTGCCACTGGACAGATATTGGCCTTTCCTCCTTCATATTCTTCAAAGCAATTTTCACTCGTTCTTCCCAACGTAAGATAGAGGGTAGCGAGGGAGCATATGAATCAGTCTGCGAATTTGAGGAGAAGCCGAACGCAAAGTGGGTTTGGATATGGTTCTTCTCACTGGATAAAATGGAAGGAATTCAGTGGTGCTTCTCACGACGTCAACCTGAGTATTGCTTCTTTCAGTAGTTTAGATGGTCCGCTGGTATGGTGGTTAGTGTCGTGGCATGCCGCTCGGATGTCGCGGGTTCGTGTCTCCCCGGGGGCGATGAAAAATCACTGGTTCTGTGTCATGATCAGTTACTGCTACAGTTTTGGTCTGCGGTGGGAGATTGAAACCAACATTCTTTGGAAACTTGAATTTCAAGTCAGTGACCCCTTTGGTGTGCTTTTTCCAGGTGAATATGTTTCATCTACTGAAATAATGATGATAATCTATTGATCGTGTACAGTCCAAGTTTTTTCCTTCTTGGGTCAGCGTTAGCATTTAATCTGTAAATAGTGAATTCTGTACCCGGTAGTTGGGCACCTTTAGTGGGTAGTAGGTGTGTGTCGCAAGAGAATAGAAAACCCAACAGTCGTGGGTGATTGGTACTGCTCGAAAATGTGTACCATCATATAATATCAGTGCACCTCATGCGGTGCACTGTAGGCGTTACTTAAGGTTCTTTGCAGCGTGCCTTCGGCCCCTAGCTGCATCCTCTTTCGTTCCTATTACTGTACCTCCTTTCATATTCTCTTTCTACTTTCCTCCCTCTCCTAACAATTGATTCATAGTGCAACTGCTTTGAGGTTTTCCTCCTGTTACACCTTTCAGACCTTTTACTCTCAATTTCTGTTTCAGCGATAAATGACCTCATATGTCCCAGTGCTTGGCCTTTGGCCTAAATTCTATATTCAATTCAACCATCATATCATATTAATAGGAAAATTATAACTTCGTAGAGGTAATCCTCACCTCTTCGAGGTGAAACCGTTCATCAGGTCCCTCTCTCCATTCTTGTTATACCTTTGTGTTATATTACTTGAATGTTGCGATCTCCATATGATTTGAAACATCGTCCACATACAAGAGTCTTTTAGGTTATTTTTATTAGTTTTCTGAAAAGAAAACTATTGTCCCGGCTTTGTCTGTCCGTCCGCATTTTTGCTGTTCGCACTTTTTTCTGTCCGCCTTCAGATCTCAAAAACTACCGAGTCTAGAGGGCTGCGAATTGGTATGTTGATCATCCACCCTCCAAGCATCAAACATAACAAATTGCAGTCCTCTAGCCTCAGTAGTTTTATTTTACTTAAGGTTAAAGTTAGCCATAATCGTGCGTCTGGCAACCATATAGGCCAGGCCACCACCAGGCGGTGTTTAAAGTTTCATGGGCCGCGGCTCATACAGCATTATACCGAGACCACCGAAAGATAGATCTATTTTCAGTGGCCTTGATTATACGCTGTAGCGGTTGTACAGAAAAGTCGATTGCGCCTAAGAAACTTCGGCGCGTTTTTTACTTGTTCATTTTGGTAAACGTTCTATCAGTGTTTGTTGTAATAATAAAGTTTTTCCACTATGTTCTCGTTTAATCACAGTTATGATTTTGTTTATAAATTTTTTTATAAGATCTAGTTTTTCATTTTGTAAGGAGGTGGGCAGCTGGGACCATTTTCATTTCCTCTGGCCAACCTTTCTGTATTGAAGTATAATTTTCTTCAGTTTTTTACGAGTTTGATAGAAATGTATCTTTCTGGTTTATTAGATGCTACCTAGCATGAAGTTAAACAGGTTTATTTCCTCGTTATTTAGATTTATACTCCTGCTTATATTAGATATATCAAGTTAAACTTCTGAATCTGCGAAGAACAATTTACTTTTAAAAAATCATCAAGGCGATCATGAGAGGAGAATTAAATATACAACTTAATTATGAATTACAGTTTAATGATCTGTCTTACGAGCTGCTCAATGTCAAGAACCCTTGCCGGCATAAGCCAGCTTAATAAAAAGCAAGTAAAAAATGCGCCAAAGATTATTCAGCGCAATAGAGTTTTCTGTACAGTATAATCAAGGCCACCGAAAATAGATCTATCTTTCCGTGGTCTCGGTATTATGCTTTACGAGCCACGGCCCATGCAACTTTAACCATGGCCCGGTGGTGGCATATTACTATATCGTTGCCAGAAGCACGATTATGGCTAACTTTAACCTTGAATAAAATAAAAACAACTGAGGCTAGACGGCTTCAATTTGGTATGTTTGATGACTGGAGGGTGGACAATCAACATACCAATTTGCAGCCCTCTAGCCTCAGTAGTTTTTAAGATCTGAGGGCGGACAGAAAAAGTGTGGATAGAAAAAGTGCGGACGTACAGACAAAGCCGGCACAATTGTTTTCTTTTACAGACGAAATAAAAAAACATTATCTATGAATTTAGCTAAAGCAATGCATTAATTTATGTTAATAAACGGAATATTCCAAATAAATAACACATAAGCCTTAGTTGCAAGACTGTATTCAAGTTGAGCAACAAAAACACTTATTTGTGCCGAGATACCAGAAATAAAAATGCAAGGAAATTATGCCTGTGTTTACTTGGGAAGCCGAGACAAGTGGTTTTGCTTGTCGGATAATGTGGCGAGGAAACAGAATATCTTGCCAAAGCAGTTGTTATAAATCTCATGTTATTTTTGTTGTTGTCGCTGTTAATCGCTGCTGTTGTTGCTAGCATTGTTATAGATGACGGTGATATTGTTTTTACGTTGTTTTCCATATGCTAGGATACTCATATTATAGGAGTTTGTATGTCTTAATATCTTATATAAATGACCGACGGTGATAATGTTTTCATATTTTTTTCCATATGCTAGGATACTCATATTATAGGAGCTTGTATGTCTTAATATCTTCTATAAATGGCCGGCGGTGATAATGTTTTCATATTTTTTTCCATATGCTAGGATACTCATATTATAGGAGTTTGTATGTCTTAATACCTTATATAAATGAGCCGTGAGTCTCGATAGGGATTCGTAAACTATGTGCAATGATATTTGTAGAAAAAAATGTTATGTGTAATATATATGTAAATGCTTATTCATTGTCATGTTTCACTTTCATGACACGCTGAATTTGATAGTTATTAGTGTTTGTTCACAAAATAGAAGTAATGGGTAATTGAATCGCATATCAAATTGAATTCAGAAAGCGCCAGCATCCTGCATCTTTTCATTAAAAACAGACAAAAACAGATTTTGATTTAAAATTGTTTATAAGTTAGGAAGAACGAGCACACCATGCAATTATATCTGTTTGGTAGAACCTGCAGTGTAATATATCAGGTTTATGAACAGTTTTTCCTGGAAGTAATATAAAAAAGGATGATATTCCCTGGAATGATACTTCAGCTTTTGTCTATTTTCCGAAATCCAGACGCCTGGAAGAGCTTTGTTTGCCCTGGAAACTTTGTTCCTTATTTACAGCGTCTCTTGTTGTTCCTCTCGAGCTGTAGATAAAATAGGAACTCTGTCCATTTGTTGAGCGTAACTATATTCATCCGAAAACAAGAGAGAGAGAGAGAGAGAGAGAGAGAGAGAGAGAGAGAGAGAGAGAGAGAGACGGAGAGAGAGAGTGAGAAAGAGAGAGAGAGAGAGAGAGAGAGAGAGAGAGAGAGAGAGAGAGAGAGAGAGAGAGAGGAGAGAGGGAGAGAGATGTAGGAGAGAGGGAGAGAGAGACGAAGGAGAGAGAGAGAGAGAGAGAGAGAGAGAGAGAGAGACGAAGGAGAGAGAGAGAGAGAGAGAGAGAGAGAGAGAGAGAGAGAGAGAGAGAGAGAGAGACAAAGGAGAGAAAGAGACGAAGGAGAGAAAGAGGCGAAGGAGAGAAAGAGACGGAGAGAGAGAAGTAGAGAGAGAGAGAGAGTGAGAGAGAAGTAAAAGAAGAGAGAGAGAGGGAGAGAAGGGAGAGAGAGAGAGACAAAGGAGAGAAAGAGAGAGAGAGAGAGAGAGAGAGAGAGAGAGAGAGAGAGAGAGAGAGAGAGAGAGAGAGAGAGAGAGAGAGAGAGAGAGAGAGAGAGAGAGAGAGAGAGAGAGAGAGAGAGAGAGAGAGAGAGAGAGAAGTTATTCCAAAGGTTTATTTTCAATGCAAGACCAATTTTCTAACTCGGCAATCTTTTCGTTCTCTGCTACCAAGAAAAGACATGGTTTCAATTATATGAATTCTAACCGCGATTCTTTCATCTTTTTTTTTTTTTAATTATTCCTTATTTCCAAAAAAAAAAAAGGTAATATTCCCTTTTCTTCGGACCCGTCCTTTGAAGCAAAATCAGGACTTTGATCCTTTTGATGACGAATATCATCTTCCAGGAATAAATATTCATAGATATTCTCCTTTCTCGAATTCTGTTGAATGGCAGCGGCTTTCTTTCCCCCCTCTCTCTATTCTCTTCCACTCCTCTTTCCTCATTATTCCTTCTCGGATTATGATAAAGGGTCTTTGTCTCGATACAATAGATTGCCTGCGCCCTGAGCTATTCCTTAACATAGAGAGATTATCTTGCAGCAACAGTCTTTTTCCGCGAAAGGACTATAATATACTGTACATGTATTATATGTATGTACAGTATATATACTATATATATATATATATATATATATATATATATATATATATATATATATATATATATATATATATATATATATATATATATATATATATATATATATATATATATATATAATAATATATATATTCAATATATATATATACTATATATATATATAATGTATATACATACATATATCACATCACCGTGACATTTAATATTCACAAACATTAAACTACGAATGTCTCGACAGCAGAGTGGTTAGCACGTTCGACTGAAAGTCGTTGATACGTACTGTCAGGCGTTCGAGTCTCCCAGGTACTGAATCATTTATATCAATTATAATTCTCCGTCGGTGATATTCTCGAAGTATGGCGAATTGGATATTAAACGACATTTGTTGATTTTATATATATATATATATATATATATATATATATATATATATATATATATATATATATATATATATATATATATATATATATATATATATATA
>NC_089777.1:26486536-26581536 GCF_040412425.1 Macrobrachium rosenbergii | reverse complement strand
ATCCTTGCGAATAATGGAAAAGCCATTAGATACTTCTAAATTGTGACTGTTCTTATACCCGGTATTTGCATTTTTTCTGTGTTCATAATTTCATGTTCCTTTCCCTTTAACTGAAAGTTATTGGAATGAAGGCAAGCAGAATTGTCATGTAAATGGTTTACATTTTCATTTAGTAAATCCCATGACTATCTGATTCATGGAATACTGTTCCTGTCATAATGTATCAAATTTTCTTAGGGGGTGTGGGATTGAAGAGAAACATCTCCGGTAGCTGTTAAGAGCTGTGCTCCATTAGGTAAATTTAAATATTAATTGATCATCAGAGAAGAGAATAAAATATAAAAAGGCAATTATGACGTTTTAGTTGAACCTTCGAATTATTTAAAGAAAATAATTAATGTATCTTAACTAAGGTAACACCCAAAACCTGGAACAGTAAGCATAAACATTTTAGTTTTAAAACTGGTTAAATTTGAGCCAGCCGGATAATTCACAAACAAAAACACTTAACCCTCTGTGAGATTCCGAAAATGAACGTGCAAGGAAAATGTGTTTGTGTTTACAAGGGAAGTTGGAACGAGTGCTTTTGCTCTCAGGATAATGTGACGTGAAAAGAGAAAGCCTCGGGAAAGCAACTGTGTGCGATTGCATGCTTTCGTTATTGTTGTTGATGTTCCTTGGTGCTTTCGGTCCTTGTTTTTTGATAGTTTTGAATAGTTTCTCACAGGGCAGGATTCTTTTCTCTTTGGAAAGTTCGTGGGTTTCAATGTCCGGTACAAAATTAATCGTGTGTCTGTAGGTTTTAAGTATCTAGGTGCAGTGATTTCTAGCCAGAAAAATTATAGACAAGTAACTATTATTCATTATTCTTTCATAGGTATTAGGAAACTGTAATGATTTTGTATAATAAGAAATAATGTATATGTCTTATTTATTACCATGTTTCACTTTTATAATAAGGTGGGTGATTAGAATTCTTATCCACTAAAATTCTCAGTAAAATTACCAAGATGCTGATGCACTTCCACTGGTGATGTAAACAAAAAAGGAACCCAATTAAAGTATTTTCTTTCGTTAAAAGTGTGATGCGATGTTATGGCCAGTAAACTGCCGCATCATGATAGTATACTTATGAAAATATACGATTCATAATGTAGCAGATTCATAAAAAAAAATGTTCACCCACGCGGCAGTGAGAATTTCCCCAGAAAAATCCATCAGCTTTTCTCCATCACCAAGGAGTTTAGACTCTCCGATTAGCTTGGTTTAGCTTGGTTTAGCATCTCTTGTTGTTCCTCTCCAGCCATAGGTAAAATAGGAAGAAGTCTGACCATTTTGTTGAGGGTAAGAGAAGACTGACGAAAACAAGCTTAGATGTGAGTGGGAGAAAGATGCTGTTGGCCTGGAACTGAAGTGGTACTTGGTGATGATAAAATGCTCAACTTCCTGGATGTTGTTTGCTTGCTTTCTGCTAACTTTCTGCTTCCTTTATGCTTGATTTCCGCTGATTTTCTGCTTGCTTTCTGCTGACTCTCTGCTTGCTTTCTTCTTGCTTTCTGCTAACTTTCTGCTTGCTTTATGCTTGATTTCCGCTGACTTTCTGATTGCTTTCTTCTGGTTGTCAGCTTGCTTTCTGATAAGTTTCTGTTGATTTTCTGCTGACTCTCTGCTCGTTTTCTGCTGACTTTCTGTTGATGTTCTGCTTTTTTCTACTTACTTTCTACTGATTTTCGGCTTCCTTTCCGCTGACTTTCTACTTGCCTTCCTCTGACTTTCTGCTTCCTTTCTGCTGATATTCTGTTTGCTTTCTGCTGGCTGTCTACTTGATTTCTTGACTTTTTGTCCATTTGTTAGTTTATTTTTTCTTTGTACTTGCTAGGATGACCTGAACACGCTAATGGAACGACATCTCAACCGTGAGAATTATCAGTAGTAGTGTCTTTGATATAATTAACTATATATTGAAGATAACGATGACTTTACGCACAGCGATAATAATGAGTTTGAAATTATATTTACTGGATATTGCTGGAGGTACTTGAATTCAGTTGACAGGTTTCTTCAAACTGACATATAACGAATAGCCTTCATATCTGGAAATGATTACGAGGGTAATTGTATAGTAGTGCATTATGAATAAAATTAATTATAATTATCAAAAGGTTTATGATTTCCCAGTGAAATCAACTTCTTATTTTTCATGACGTTACTAAGTACTTACTACTAAACAAATGAATGTTACTTTGATTTCAGTATTTGTCGTTTCAGGGCATTAAATTCAATATATTGATTCATTGTGTTTATTACTTATCTATTATTTCACAATTAAAGTAAATTTTGATATGTTGGAAAATACTCAACGACTGAGGATATTTGTCATCCATCTCAGTAAATTTTGCGGTTCATTCTGCTCCCGAATCGGCTACCATTTTGGTGAGTTTTGGGTGGGAATTGAATGGCTACTTCTTCGTAACAAATGTCGTGGCACAATTTTTCGTTCTAGGACGCATAATAATTCCTTTGTCCGGCACCTACGTCTCCAACACGGTGAATCAGGCTTCAGATACAGCCATATTTGAAGTGCTTATTTGTTCATTATTAGTTTTCTGGAAAAGAAAAGTATTATACCGGCTTTGTCTGTCCGTCCGCACTTTTTTCTGTAGCACTTTTTCTGTTCGCCCTCAGATCTTAAAAACTGCTGAGGCTACAGGGCTTTAAATTCATATGTTAATCATCCACCCTCCAATCATCAAACATACCAAATTATAACCCTCTAGCTTCTGTAGCTTTTATTTTATTTAAGGTTAAAGTTAGCCATAATCGTTCTTCTGGCAACGATATAGGGTAGGCCGCCACCGGGACGTTGTTAAAGTTTCAAGGGCCGCAGCTCATACAGCATTATACCAAGACCACCGAGAGGTAGATCTATTTTCGGTGGCCTTGATTACACGCTGTAGTGGCGGCCGTACAGAAAACTTGATTGCGCCGAAGAAACTTCGGCGCATTTTTTACTTGTTTTCACACGTTAACCATTTGAGATATTCAGATATATCGTCATTTAAAGCGCTCATGTTCAATACTAAGTCTCGTTGAATCAGTGAGTTGCAGTTCACGTTCTGAAATTGAATCGCTCACTCGTATATGCCTAATTATGAGACACTGCTTAATGCATTGCTATTTGAATTAACTCGCGACTGGTATGTCAAGGATAAGAGACGTCTGTTCTGATGATAAAGTGAAATCCTAAACATTATTGATTCAAAAACTGATGTAGATTCAGGGTAGTCGATCAGATTAATTTCTAAAAGCGTGTTTGTGATGAACTGGGCCGGTAATTCACGTGATATTGTGTCTAAGCTCTTGTTACCTTTGTCTAGTGCACATTTTTTCTTTATTTATGATTTCCTTCTAAGTGAAGGAATGTTTTTTACTTATTTTGCAATCTGATTTTTTTTATTCTTCTTCTTTACTATAAAGGGTCTTCCATAAACTCTGAACAGTGAACGAAGTATATATTACGAAACATTAGATCAGCTGATTATAGCGGTCTTGTAAATCTTAGTTTTACCACAAAATAAAGACTTTTTTGGGGAGTTATTCGATAAAAACGTCAACCTTCCGGATGACAGAAATGGTTCGGTCTATTCCGCATGGTCAGCACCATCTCAGATTCCTTAGTCTGTCACCTCCACACCTGCTCTTGAAATTTATTAACCGCTAGGCGGAGCATTTAATAGGCCTAAAGTTTTTATAACTTATATTTACCTTTTTTCTGGAATGTGTAATTGTTGGATATATATATTCTACTATATTTTTTGCTTAAGTTTTTTCTTAAATAAAATATTTCTTTTACAGGTTCGCGATTTCGCTAAAGGAAGGCTGTCGTGGACCAGGGGACGAGACAGATGAACTTAGGTGCAAGGTAAGTAGGCGCTATTCTTTTATTTTTTTTTTTTTTTATTTATGATTGATGGGAATACTTAACAATATTTCAAGCAGTTCCTACGCACGATATTATGTCGATCATTTCTTTCTCCACTTTATAAAGTGGAGCAATATATTACTGCGCTGATATTATTGCCTAGACTAGAGATTATACAACATACACACAAAAGAATGTGGAAATTAGTGACTAGGTTCTTGTTTATTAGGCTTAGCCTGACTTGAGGGCAATTAAAACCTTTTTTTATTTATGCAAATTATTTGCATAAATTGAGCCGTTGGTAATCTTGTTACCGAGAAAGAAAATTATTTTTATAAAGGGATCTAAGCAAGGCCCCTTGAAATTCTCCGCGTCGTTAAACCATTCGAATACCAAACAGGATTTCCTTTGGCATATCATGATGATTTACCTGTTGGCATCTGAGACAGTGGTTCTTACCCTGGGGGGCGTCAGCAATTTCCAGGTGGGGGCGAGCCCTATGGGAAAATTTGAAATTCTCTAATTATATTCATTATTCTCTTAACATGCAACCATGCATTTAAGATCTAGTAGCTAAGAAGCAGTGTCAAATATCTCACTAATTCATTCCCAAAAGAATAAAAACACCTTTTGTCTATCCCTTTTTTTAAATTTTCCTTCAAATCTGGAAGGGAATTTTACTCACGGATGCTAAGGGGGCATGGGGGGAAGGACCAACTCTTAGAGGGGGCGAGGTAACGAAAAAGGCTAAGAACCACTCATCTAAGGAATTCGTTCGACAACGGTAAACTTTGCTGTTTTGACACAAATCTATTTCTGTAGAGGATTCTGTAGGAGGTATGGAATGAGTAAACGCCCCCACCTCAACTGTAGCGCCTCTCTGAACTCGCTGTAGTGGACTTGTTCCACTGGTTGCTAGTTTCATTTGTGACCACCTTTCCAAACCTCTCAAAAGAGGTGGGTATTTCTCACCATCCCCTGCCATAACCACCCCACAATTTTCCTTTATCACTTTTGGCGATGGCCACATTTCCGTGCGATTGTTCCAGTGCGATGAGTTTCATCTTAATACTTAGATTAGCGACTTCATGATTGACTTTCTAATTGGGTTCTATTTAAAATACAGCAAAAGGTAGGTAAGAAATTTTCAGTGTTCCTTAGTTAATTTACATCCATCGTTGTAAGGCATATTAAGTAACTTTCGCATTGTCATATATTTTGTCCGAAATCTGTTGCTTTGTATCACTTTTCAAAGTGCCTTTCTCTCTCTCTCTCTCTCTCTCTCTCTCTCTCTCTCTCTCCTTACATCATCGTTAGAAAGCATATTAAGTAATTTTCTCGTTGTCATATATTTTGTCCGAAACCTGTTGCTTTATATCAGTTTTCAAAATACTCTCTCTCTCTCTCTCTCTCTCTCTCTCTCTCTCTCTCTCTCTCTCTCTCTCTTTCTATGCCTCAGGGCAATGTCAGTTATCTTTTTCTTTTTTAAAAGAATGAGATAAATGACGGGTTGAGAGAGAGAGAGAGAGAGAGAGAGAGAGAGAGAGAGAGAGAGAGGCTGATGCTGACACGTCTCTTGGGGCCCACTGACAACAGGTTTTCGTTGTCAGTTCTGTTGTTTTCCCCATGTCTTTAGGAACTTGATGTCCGGCGGGGACACATTTACCAAATTCTCATTAATACCAGAATAGTCAATGATGTTTTCTCGAACCGGACTCGTAGTTTTGTAAATAGCGAGTATTTTTGAGCAAGAGATAGTCTCATGTATGTGGAGGTATTTTCATAACACAGTAGGGTTATGAGTATTGCAGGGTGCACATTTATCATTTTAATATAAGATTTAGCTGCTATCTTCATTTTGATTGGAAGAGTTTGCGTTATTCTTGCGTTGATTAAACTGTTAGCGCTCAGTCTTATCTTACTCAAGTATCTATTGTTCTTCTTATCTTGATTAACGAATTGGTGTTCATTTTTTTCCTTATTGAACTTTGAATACTCTGTCGCCTCTGATACAATTGATTGATGTTTTAATTCATAGATTTAATACATTAAAGCATCTTTTTTATTGACTGGACTGATGACGTTTATTTTTATAATCAGTTAATCTGTTAATGTTTGTTGGTATCTGGATCAAACAGTGATAGTTCTTATCTTGATTTAACATTGTTCATTTTTATCTGCCACACGGAGAACTGTTCAGTCTTGTCTTTAGTCAACACTTGGTTTCCAGTTCTATCTTGAAAAAAGAGTTGGTGTTTAGTCCTATTTTGATTAAGCAGTAGGTGTTTAGTCTTACCTTGATTCAACAGTTGGTGTTCAGTACTATCTTGAGTAAACAGTTGGTGTTTAGTCCTATATTAATTAACCCATTGCTATTTAGTCTTATCTTGCTTCCACAGTTGGTTTAGTCTTTTGATTAAACAGTTATGTTTAGCCTTATCTCGATTAACCAGTTGGTGTTTAGTCCTATTTTGATGAACCAGTTGAGTGTTTAGTCTTATCTTGATTTAAACAATTGGTGTTTCGTACTATCCTTATTAAACTGTTGGTGTTTAGTCCTATCTTGATTAACCAATTGATGTTTAGTCTAATGTTGGTTCAGCAGTTGGTTTTCAGTCTTATTCTGATTAAACAGTTGGTGTTTAGTCCTATCTTGATTAAACAGTTGGTTCAAGTTTATTGATCAAACAGTGTGCACATTTTTATCTTGATTATTCTTCGGTGTCATCTTTAATTAGCATGAATATATTCTTATAGATTTTTGTATAGAACATGTGTATCCGTGTGGGGATGCATGAAGATTCTTAGAATCAGGGGAGCAGAGAACAGCACCCCACATTAAACAAAAGCAGCTTCGAGTTCTTAGAAAGGAGCAATCCCGAACCGGCCACGCTACGTAGTAGTTACTTTGCAGTGGTTATTGACAGAAGCCACTCGGGTACGTTCTCCAGTTGGTATTGTATCAATGAGCTATGACGGTAAACTAGACAATGTTCTCATGGGATTTCAGCCATCAAATCCAAATGTCTACACGAATCTTCAAGACTGGCGATGTACGAGGTACTGAATCCTGACTTAGAAATATCTACAGTGTATAGTAACTTTCATCTTGTGTCCCTAAACTCCACACTAATGGAGATACCCGACTAAGGCTTAGTAGGGGGGCATTACCATCAGTGCACCTCACGCGGTGAACTGTAAGCAATTACTTAAGGTTCTTTGAAGAGTCCATTCGGCCCGTAGATGCAATCCCTTTCATTCCTTTTACTGTGCCTCCGTTCACTTTGCATCCTCTCCTAACAATTGTTTCATAACACAACAGCGAGGTTTTTCTCCTGTATAATTTTAAAACCCTTTACTTTTTTTCTTTCAGCGCTAAATGACCTCATAGGTCCCAGTGCTTGATCTTTGGCCTGAATTTTATACTCCAGTTCCGTCTGAAAATTGACCCAAGTTGATGGTCTAGGACTCTAGGACGTCCAACGTCCAAAGAGAAACGTGTAGGATGAAGTCCTGTGTCATCTTGGGATTGCTCTTTTCTCTTTGACTTCAGAGAAAATTGCCCTGAGATCAATTTTAATTTTATAACGGATGTAATAACACATGGCCTCAACGTGTGCAAACTTTGTAAATACATATTTTTTTGTGAATAAGCGCTTACTTGGGAACGATAACTGTTTATAAGCTTGTTTTCTGTGTTTTTTTATATTTTTTATATTTAATTTTATATTTAATTTTATTTTTTACCCCATATTACATTATGAAATTAAATAACTAACTCTTTTGACCATACAACCAGCAGGGGGGTAGCGCCACCAGTGCACCTCACGCGGTGCACTGTAGGCATTACTCAAGGTTCTTTGTAGAGTCTCTTCGGCCTTTAGCTGCAACCCCTTTCATTCCTTTTACTGTACCTCCATTCACATTCTCTTCCATCTTGGTATCCACCCTCTCCTAACAATTGATTCATAGTGAAACTGCGAGGTTTTCCTCCTGCTACACCTTTCAAACCTTTCTACTCTCAATTTCCCTTTCAGCGCTGAATGACCTCATAGGTCCCATCACTAAACCTTTGGCCTAAATTCCATATACCATTCCATTCCATTTTTACCATACATTGCTATAAAATATTTACGTAAGTTTTTTCAACAAAATCAAATAATCATCCAGTATATCCTTAATTTTCATATCAGTCTGCATTTTATTATTGTCAGGTTGCCTGTTATTCCCTAGTGCTTAACGAAAGAGAAATGAATAAGTTTGTCAATACTCTCACATTCTATTGCAAGTGATCTTCCTGAGTGTGTTATCGCTAGTCCTTGAATTATTGCATTTTAAGAAACAGTTAATTCTTTCTGGATAGTTCGTTCTGTCATGAAATACATTTTATGGTAATGCACTGAATGTGAAGTATTGGGGTTTATCTGAAATTTTTTTTATCAAGATTTTACATTTATGTTTAATGTCTAGCGATATATTGCATTTCCATTCCAGTGAAATGAATGATTACGAAAGTATTTTCTGAATACAATTATTTCTTTTTGATCGGAGATTACATTTTCTTAGGATACGTTCGTAAAACATCTTCCTGTCTAGAAGAACTGATACTGAATAGCTTTTGTCCTTTGGTCGTTACCTTTTTATCCTACAAAATGGTTCAGCTTTGCTCTTTTAGTTAGGAATTGCCGCTGTGGGCAGATGATACGCTTAGTCTTCGTAAATGGAATTGCTTATATGTCAGCCAAACTGCATTTTCATTTTAATTTTTTCCTTGATTTTTTTTTGTTTATTTGTATTTGGTTCGGCTATGTTATTGATGAGTATTTTTTTCAGCGTTATAAGCAGCCAGGGATTATCCATGTAAAGCACGGCTTGGAGATCTTTTACAATACTCATCACATGTTGATGAATGTTATCCAGCAATGTTCATGATGATGACGTTCAACAATGCTCATGATGATGAAGTTCAACAATGTTTATGATGAAGTTCAGTAGCAAGCATATAAACTGTATTTCATCAACACAGATATTAGCGTCATGTTAACCCATTATTACGCCTTTTTAGTTTTGAGTTTTCTGTAAAAGAAAACCGTTGAAATGGCTTTGTCTGTCCGTCCGCACTTTTTCTGTCCGCCCTTAGATCTTAAAAACTACTGAGGCTAGAGGGCTGCAAATTGGTATGCTGACCATCCACCCTCCAATCATAAAACATACCAAATTGCAGCCCTCTCGCCTCAGAAGTTTTTATTTTATTTAAGGTTAAAGTTAACCATGATCGTGCGTCTGGAATCGTTATAGGACATGCGACCACTGGGCCGTGGCTGAAATTTTCATCGGCCGCGGCTCGTACAGAAAACTCGACTGCACCGAAGAAACTTCGGCGCATTTTTTACTTTATTTATTTAGGTAACTGACTCATTAAAATCGTTCAGCATTAAGTGCTTCACAGTGGTAACGTGAGATGCCGTCTCATAACCTGAATAGCTGTTCAGAAAGATATATTTTCAGTATCCCATTTTCTTGTTTCCTTCGAACAGGGCTAGAAAAGGGTTTGAGGTTGTACGTTCCATTGATTCTTTTTTTTTGCGAGATAATCCAGGAATTTATAGTGAGTATATAAACACTTATTTCCTTTCCTAATCTCATCACTGTGTTATGAATGAAGACGGAGTCTTCCCAAAATACCTCGTCGCTTTCTTTCCTTTGAATTTGATTCCCTTATTCCTTTTCATTGGAAGGAGGAGGAGGAGGAGGAGGAGGAGGGAGGAGGAGGAGAAGGAGAAGGAGGAGAAGGAGAAGGAGGAGGAGGAGGATGTTCATTTCCTTATTCATTTTTATTGGAAGGAGGAGGAGGAGGAGGAGGAGGAGGAAGAGGAAGAAATGAGGAGTAGGAGGAGGAAGAGGTGGAAGAGAAGGAAGAGGAAAAGAAGGAAGAGGAAGAAGAGGAGGAGGAGGAGGAGGAGGAGGAGGAGAGAATAAGGAGGAGAGGGGGTTGGAGGAGAAGGAGGAGGAAGAGGAAGAAGAAAGGAGAAGGAGGAGAAGGAGGAGAAGGAGAGGGTTGAGGAGGAGGAGGAGAAGGAGGAGAAGGAGGAGGAGGAAGAGGAGGAGGACTCTGCCACACACGTGAGAGAAAATTCCCTTCGGAGGGAGAGGCGAGGGGCGAGATTAATGACATTGCAGGTTCCTTCAAGGCAGATATTGCGCGTTGCACGACTCATTTGAATTTCGCTCCCTCTTCCGTCCCAATTATATCTCTTGTTATTGATACTGCGGGCAGCAGCCGTTTTGTCTTGTCTCTCGATCATCTGGTATGCGAGGCCATTCTCTCTCTCTCTTTCTTTCTCTCTCTTCCTCCTCCTCCTCCTCCTCCCTTCTTCTTCTTCTTCTTCTTCTTCTTCTTCTTCTTCTTCTTCTTCTTCTTCTTCTGGGTTCTCTCTTCATCCGGGCTCTCTCTCTCTCTCTCTCTCTCTCTCTCTCTCTCTCTCTCTCTCCTCCTCCTCCTCCTCCTCCTCCTCCTCCTCCTCCTCCTCCTCCTCCTCCTCCTTCTTCTTCTTCTGGGTTCTCTCTTCATCCTGGTTCTTTCTTCATCCGGGCTCTCTCTCTCTCTCTCTCTCTCTCTCTCTCTCTCTCTCTCTCTCTCTCTCTCTCTCTTCAACCTGGCTCTCTCGCTATCTTTCTCTCTCTCTCTCTCTCTCTCTCTCTCTCTCTCTCTCTTCAACCTGGCTCTCTCGCTATCTTTCCTTCCCTTCATTCTCTCTCTCTCTCTCTCTCTCTCTCTCTCTCTCTCCTTTCATCCTGGTTCTCTCTCTCTCTCTCTCTCTCTCTCTCTCTCTCTCTCTCCCTTTCATCCTAGCTCTCTCTCTTTCTCTCTCTGTCTCTCTGTCTCTCTCTCGTTTTGGTCGAATGGAATTTTATCCCTGAGAACTTAGAGAGAGAGACAGACATATTCAGAACAATGGCCCACTCGATCACAATCCAGGCTGAATTTGTATCTTTCCCTCTTTAATTGGTATAAGGGGATATTTATCTCCTTACGGCTCTCCGGTCGCTGAAAAGAGAATTTCAGAGAGGTTCCTCTTTGTTACGTACCACCCCCACACCCCCCAACACCCCCACCCCCGTGAGCGGAACACTAACAGGGGGAATAAAAGGTTCCAGTCTCATCAGGAAGTTTTCTTTTGATTATAATGAAAGCGATTACCTGTTCACCTCTTTCAAGTTTTAATGGTGCTGTGGTGGTGGTCTTTGTTTTTTTTTCGTTTTTTTTTTTGTCTTTGCTCTCGTGTAAGATTTCTGTTCATTAAATTCTCCCGTTGCTTTTCTTTGTTTAGCTCGTCTCAAAGTATTCCATTTCCCTCCAACATATCCGTGTTTCTTTTGTTAATTAACAGAAATCTTTTCTTTTATTCAAGAGCGCGTTTCCCTCTCTCTCTCTCTCTCTCTCTCTCTCTCTCTCTCTCTCTCTCTCTCTCTCTCTCTCTCCATAACGGTTCAGGATGGAAGGAAGAAAATGAAATAGGTAAAGAAAGTATGGGAGACACATTAAACAGCATGTCAATGAAAGGCTCTGTTATGGTAATGATAATGCAAGAAATACTGACCAAGGTGTGGAAGGTATTCTTCGATGAGAAAAAGTTCTAAAGGACTAAGTGAGATTAAATGTTTCTCTTTTTAAAAGAATTGATGACAGTCACTGCTGTAAAAACTGGTGAAGGAAGGGAAGGGTGTGCGGTGTGAAGAATGACAGAAGAGTTCAAAGGGGAAGAGCAGTGTAGGATTATTAATTGAACAGTGTATGTATCAAGTGTTCGTGAAACGCTGGATGGGAAGTTTAGAGAGATGCTTGCGGTATTAATGCTTAATACTATATAGAGAGTGCAGAGGTGTATGACAAAGAGACTTAATTTGCTAAGAGAAATGAAAAGCTGTTTTTGAAGAAAACGAGATTTCGTTAGGGTATGTAGGTATAAAACTTGTTGAGTTAGTGTATCAAGTAGATCTAAACGAGTGTGTCATGTCTCCATAGCCAGTCAAAATTCTCACGGGAGACATATTGAAGATTTGAAATACTTTTCGCCTGTGATTTCATTCTTCATTCCTGAAGTCGTCGTCCGGTCTACTTTTAATATAAATGCCATTCATTATTGTTTATGTATTCCAAAGGAAAGTATAAAGGTCTCTCTCTCTCTCTCTCTCTCTCTCTCTCTCTCTCTCTCTCTCTCTCTCTCTCTCTCTCTCTCTCTCTCTCTCTCTGTAGGTTGATTACTCTTTATGCTGACTGCACTCCCAGAATTGTAACGATAAAAACAGCTGAACAAAAGTGATGCTTAATTTCTTGTAAATAAAATTATACATAAGAGAAATTTGCATTTTAAGAAATTTTTGTTTGGTTTTAAATCGAAATGCATTTTTTGAACTGCAATGTAAATATTGAAATAAAGCTTATTATTTTATTATTATTATTATTATTACCTTAGTTATTATTCTTATTATGGTGACTTTTGATTAATATTTCTTGTTATAAGAGAAATTTGAGATTGTTTATCGTTTGAACTGGTTTCCGTTACGTTAGTTATTCCTGTGACTTTTTGATTTATTTTTGTTAATAAAAGTTATCGTCCAATTATTTTTGTTAATATAAAAGTTACACCTAGTTTGTTTAAAATGCAATTGTTTCTTCTATGCTTCTAAAAAAGTTAGCCCCTTGCACATGTACACCTCGAGATGTATATTCATTTTTTTATTCCTGTCTAATCATTCGTAATTATAACCACATTTTGTCCTCAGTCTGATTTGAAATTACTGTCAGGCCTTGTCTTCTTCCCTTCGAACGAATCTTGTCGATTTTCTTGACCAGATATTTTTTTTAGCAAATGCATGATTGAAGTAAATCACTCTTTTTATATCTTCCTACAATGCTGTTCTGCTCTTTAGAATAATTCTTTTAAAAGAAAATACATAATGGTACTTCGTATTCTCTTCCACGATAATAAACTCCTCCATTTAAAGTAGTTTCGCGATGTGAGCATGACCCCACATCTCCATACCTTTCTTTTATTGAATTTACTAAGTTTGTTGGTCGATAACTGTCATCGAGGAAATGACATTTCTGATTTACAGAGGAGTCATGTTTTCGACTTGTTATTACGTTCCTTGTGCTGCCATTTATCTTCAAGAGGGTTGCGCGTTGTCCCATAACGAATGAAAGGTTACACGGTCCATTGATCAGGAGGGTTTGTATAGTGTCATCTGTTTGTTAATAGTCGAGATGAACCGAGATTATATGGGGCAAGATAGAAAGGCTGAACGTAACTCTGTGGAAGAGCATCAGCTTGAAGGGAAAAGAGAAAAGAAAGCCATGAGAAAGCAGAAGAAAGTAATTGTAGGAAGTTAGTGAAAGGAGTATAGAAAAACACATATATATTCATATATATATATATATATATATATATATATATATATATATATATATATATATATATATATATATATATATATATATATATATATATATATATATATATATATATATATATATATATATATATATATATATATATATATATATATATATATATATATATATATATATATATATATATATATATATATATATATATATAGAGAGATATATATAGATATAGATATATATATATATATATAGAGATATATATATACTGAGGAATATCAGAGACATAAATCAGATAGAACTCAGGTAGAATGACAGCCTTTCAAAATCAACATGGATATCTACAATACTTCCAGGAGGGTTTCCAGGATGGAAAATTGTTCCAGTTTCACATTAAAGGAGGATTTAGTATTTCTGATGCCTAAAAGCGAGACATCGTGTTGCTAAGACAAATTATGGATGCTGAAACACTCCAAACCGAGTAGCATGCACTAACACATAACAAGACTGACAACTCAGTATTGGAGAAAATAACAGGAAATTTAGCATTAAGAAAGATGGCCAAAGATTACATTGTAATTACCATTGCAAGAACAAAGGGAAGTACTTAGGGAACAATTTTTTTGGAAGATATAAAATTTCTGTGATGCTGCTGAAACCTAGATAGAACGATATTCCAACAATAAAATAAAACTGTTTTTTTGAACCTATCTTCTTTGCAGATGCAGGAAGCCTTACGAATAATGAATAGTTTTTGGCAGAAGTAGATACTACGTTGTTCTGGACTTCGGAAAACAAATATTGGAACTGAAATGTCATCCTGTATTCGGAATAACTGAATATGATGTTACATTTTTTTATAGAAAGTTTGTATCAAGGTATTTTTTAAATGCTCGACCTTTGTATATGGTTAGTTTGACGAGCGTTGAATTTCTTGTGTACATTAATTCTCGAGTTGCCAAGTTTACATAACTTGTTGCGGATGTAGATGCGGCATCGAAGCAAAATGGTGGGGTTATGTTACAGGGTGAAATATGACGTCATTTCCGTAAACATTTTGGACACTGGAAATTGAAATAGCGTTCTGAATTTAAGTTTCCTGGTGTTGTAGTTTCCATCTCTAATGCAAAAATAAGTGCTGTGCTTTATTTTCTACATTTTAACCTTTACGATAACCTTAAAATGGCTTAAGGCCTAGAGAAAAGGGTAAGTCTCATGGCATCCAAAGTGTTCGATTGCGTCATCACCACCAGATGGCGCTGAAACGAACTCTGTTTTGATCCAGCGTCAGTAATGGCGGCTTCTGGTAAAGCTCAGGGATGAATTCATCGTCGGGTAAATAGTTCTCTTAGATGCCACATGATGCGAGTGGCTGAGAACGGAGGGGAATCTGGCACCGGACTTTGTATACTGAGGCGAATGCCACACAAATGCCATGAGATCCGGTTGAAGAAGGGATTGTTGGTCGACTGTGATCCTCAAAGAGATGATGAATTCTCTATTGGTAAACCTGAGTGGTTGCTTTACCACCTGATGTTTATTTTACATCACACGTGTACATTATTCGTAATATCGTGAAGTAAATCCTGTTTCTGGAATCTTCTTGATATGCTGAAGTATGTCGAATTAAAAAAATGATGTAATTGGAAAATATTCGATGCTGTAATCTGAAAAGAGCCGCAGAATTATTATTTTTTTTTTTTTATGTTTTTATGTTTAAAAATGGGTTGGGGGGGGGATAGGGCGAGGTTAGGGTATGGCCTTTCCTTTTGGAGGAGTGGTTTTTTGTTGGCCCAGCGTTTTCCGAGCCGCCAAAGATGAATTAGAGGAATTTATTTCTGGTGATTTATTTCTCGTCAAATGTGGTTGGCTGTAGGTCCCGTTGCTAGGTAACCAGTAGGTTCTTAGCCACGTAAAATAAGTCTAATCCTTCGGGCCAGCCCTAGGAGAGCTGTTAACCAGCTCAGTGGTCTGGTTAAACTAAGATATACTTAGGGTATGGCCTGAAACAATAAACGTAATGTTAGGCTTTTTAAAGAAGTGTATCTTTTGTTGAGTATATAAAATTTACTCTGTACAAAGGTATATCTTGTTCAGTATACAAAAATTGCTTTGTACAGAAGATATCTTGTTCAGTATACAAAAATTGCTTTGTACAGAAGATATCTTGTTCAGCATACAAAAATTGCTGTGTATAGACGTATATCTTGTTCAGTATCCACAAATTACTTTGTTTAGAAGTATATCTTGTTCAGTATGCAATATTCTCACCAGGAATAGTCTCGTTCATTTGAAATGGATTAAACACACAAATCTGAAACCCTGTGTTCTTCGTCCAAAAAAGTACTTTTATCTTGGTGGGTGAATGTTTTATCAGCTTGGCTGTTGGAAAAGGTCACAGGCTAAAGTCGAAATAACACTTGCATGGTACTCGGGTGAATTTTAAGCTAGACTTAATACGCATGCGCCAAAGCTGAAAGAATACGTTCATACAACACGGAAGTTTTCTGTAGTAACACGGATTATATTTTATTTGTAATGGGGCCACTGTGGAGCTGACCCCGTTGGGGGCTAGTGCCGTCAGTGCACCTCACAGGGTACACTGTAGGCAACCCTTTTCACTCCTTTTCCTGTACCTCCGTTCATATTCTCTTTCTTCCATCTTACTTTCCACCCTATCTTAACAATTATTTCATAGTGGAACTGTGAGGTTTTCCTCCTGTCAAACCTTTAAAACCTTTTTACTTTCAATTTCCTTTCCAGCGCTGAATGACCTCACAGGTCCCAGTGCTTGGCTTTTGGCCAAAACTCTATATTCCATTCCATTCCATACTTTGGAGCTGATGAATTAATTAGCTGAGTAACTTAAATTGGAATTATGATTGTGAAGGCATTCGAATCAATGTGGCACCAATTCACAGACTTTTGAAGACTTTTGAAGACTTTTGAGGATATCTGGTGGCCGTAGCTTTTTTTCCATTTTTATTCCTAACTTGGAGAAGAACAAAAGAGCCAAGCAAGGCGAGAAGAATTGGAAATATTAAGTAATAATAAGTAGCAGTAATAAAAATGAAATCACTATGTATTTAATGTGGTGATTCAAACCTAAGATTCTGATAGCAATGCAGTTCCAAGAAATTTGCTAAATTTGATCTGTTATATGATATCTATAAGTGTTAAATGAAGAACATTTATTTATTGCTTATATCCTCGAACAGCTCAATCCGTTGACCGTGTTCAAGTCTCAGAAGTCAATTAGTTGTTTTTTCAGAAGTTGATGTTTTCATTCAGAAGTTCTCCTCTTCTCTCTCTCTCTCCATTCTCTCTCTCTCTTTCTTCAGCATCTCTCTCTCTCTCTCTTTCTCTCTCTTTCTCTCTCTCCATTCAACTTTCTTTCTCTCTCTCTCTTCAGCATCTCTCTCTCTCTCTCTCTCTCTCTCTCTCTCTCTCCATTCAACATTCTCTCTCTCTCTCTCTCTCTCCATTCAAACTTTCTTCTCTCTCTCTCTCTCTCTCTCTCATCTCTCTCTCTCTCTCTCTCTCTCTCTCTCTCTCTCCATTCAACTTTCTTTCTCTCTCTCTCTCTCTCTCTCTCTCTCTCTCTCTCTCTTTTCTCTCTCTCTCTCTCTCTCTCCATTCAACTTTCTTTCTCTCTCTCTCTCTCTCTCTCTCTCTCTCTCTCTCTCTCTCTCTCTCTCTCTCTCTCTCTCTCTCTCTCATTCAACATTCTCTCTCTCCATTCAACATTCTCTCTCTCTCTCTCTCTCTCTCTCTCTCTCTCATCTCAACATTCTCTCTCTCTCTCTCTCTCTCTCTCTCTCTAGTCTCCTGACTCCATTCAACATTTTCTCTGGCCTCCCTTTGGTCCAAGTCAAGTCTCATAAATCACAAATGGCCCGTCGGGAAACGGCCTCCTGTTGTTCTGAAAGTAGATGTATCTTTCAAAGGTCGACTCTGGTTTTTTCCTCTTTTATCCCTTCCGAGATCGTGATTGTATTCTGCTGATTCTTTGTCTCTGTAATTTATTATTTGTGGCGAAATGATTATTAATTATTAAATATTTTGAATTTCGTTTCCCTGAGTTTAAGTGATTAAATATCCTCAGGTGGCCTTTCGCAAACTTTCGACATTTAGCATAGACAGGATTAAATATACTTACTAAGTCAGTGGAGCGTAAAAGTTTTCTGAAGGCCATATCGGGATTCTGCAAAAATGGGAATTTCTATTCATGAATTTAATGATAATATTGATAAATGAGCTTCACGGCGCTTGCTACGCTGCGCTGGAACCCGGCGCTGCCTGTAAAGTCTTCCCTACCCTTCCGATCCCCTACCTTACCATGCTGCCACCCGAGGCGGACAAACAGGTTTTCAGGAGGAGGTTGGATGTGTCACGTCTCCCCTACCTTCCCAATCCCCCACCTACCCAATCCCCCACCTACCCCGCCCCACCCGGGGCGGACAAACAAGAAAGATCCACTCGGATTTTATTATTATAGGATTACCAGTGAAACAGATTTGATGGAATAGTGACTTTGTGATGTTCGATGCTAAATAATTTAATGTTTATACTTAACTCCAAAGAGAGTTTATAGCTTATTTGCTATACAAAATTAATATAAAAAGGATGACTTAATATTTCATAAATCCTACCAGGTATTTGTTTTAATGTAAGCTTGTAGCAAGAGGAGTGATAACCAATTTTTTATTTATTTTGTAACTTACAGACAACTAAGTAGAACTCTAGAACTCTATCTCAATGGATGTATGAATCTAATAACCATTTGGGAACTTGTAATATTAAAAGTTAGACTGGCATGTAAAATGCAAACTGGCTTTCCTATCAGTACAATACTTCATTAATTGTTTCACAAAACAATTTGTCATTTCTGTCAATTAATAAATTTGATCACAGTGAAATCATTTTTTGGACGATTGACAACCATGAGCACCTGTAGCAGAGTTTTGCGTTATGGTTATCGGCCTGAAATGTTAACAGCTGGTTTTGTTTGTAAATACTGGGATATCAAACGCTGTTTTGTTCGTTCACCAAATGTTTCTTTGAAACGATTGGTGACGCTGTTTTGTTCGTTCACCAAATGTTTCTTTGAAACGATTGGTGACGCTGCATAGTATCTCACTACTTAATGTCAAGTTCGAGTCCCGTTCAGGGCTTAATAGATTTTCACTGTGAACTAAACCTTACTGTCTCTCTGAGGTAGGAATTGTATCCTTTATTTGGGGGGGGGGGGTGTTGGGGGAGGGGTAAGCAGGGATGGGCTGGCAGTAATGCTTAAGACTGCGACCACACTACAGTAAAATATGTCAAAACATAAGTCGACAACATACCGCATACATTTCACAAACATGTTGAAAACAAGCCGATGACGAAAGTGGAGAAGGAACCTTTGGCAGGCAGTGGATAATCTTGTGAAGCACTAGTTAGGACTATTAATAGGTTGTTGACCTGTATTCAACATGTTTGTGATGTTTGCGATAAGTTGTTAACGTGTTTATGACATCAGTAACCATTTGTCTAGCATCCGTTTGTCTTGGATCTTCTGCCGCTCATTAGTGACCTAAAACTTTAAACGATCCAGCGCGGCTGGAGATCAGCCACAAAGGGAGAAATTAGATAAAATTGGATGGTATTGCACTAGCATCTGTTGCTGAAATTCTGTTGTTGGGGGCGCCTCTCCCCTTTTAAGAACCACGCGGTTACAGCCCCCCGCCCCTGCCGTATTCATGACAACAGAACGTTAGGAGGCAAATACCTTTTGCTAACATGCTGATATACCAGATTTAATTTTTTTTTTTTTAACAAAGGCAAAGCCCAATGGGACGGGCACAGTAATGCCCTCCCCAATTTTTTTTTTTTTTTTTTTATCCCAAATTCGATGAAAACAGGGAAAAAAAAAAAAAACGCTAGAGCTTCACGGCAAAGAATAAGACAGAAATCTCATTTCCATCCAAATAGCGCACCTCTTTGCTGCTTGCTTCGTCGATGAAGCTGTGTGAGAAATGTATCGTCTTTTTAGTTTTCTGTCAAAGAAAACTATTGTGCCGGCTTTGTCCGTCCGCACGTTTTCTGTCCGTCCGCCCACATATCTTAAAACTACTGAGGCTAGATGCCTGCAAACTGGTATGTTAATCATCCACCCTCCAACCATCAAACATACCAGATTGCTGCCCTCTAGCTTCAGTAGTTTTTATTTTATTTAAGGTTAAACTTCGCCATAATCGTGCTTCTGGCAACGATATAGGACAGGCCGCCACCGTGTCGTGGTTAAAGTTTCATGGGCCGCTGCTCATACAGCATTATACCGAGACCACCGAAAGATAGATCTATTTTCGGTGGCCTTGATTATCTCTGTACCGAAAACTCGATTTAAACAAGTACAAAATGCGCCGAAGTTTCTTCGGCGCATTTTGTACTTGTTTAAATGTTTTACTTTTCGGTAAAAACATTCAGGCTGAAATATTCTGGTACTGAAAGTTTTAAAACTAGTATTTTTGAGAATGTGTTATTAAATGAGCGGGTACTCCTTAACAGTTCCATTGCGAAGTTACTTAAACTCTCTCGTTGCAATTTTGCTTTACTGAGGAGCTGATATTTTTAAGTTCGAATTGTGAAATCCTGTCCTGCCAATATCTTTCTTGTTATGTTTGTTCTGATATATTTCTATATATATATATATATATATATATATATATATATATATATATATATATATATATATATATATAATATAATATATTATATATATATATATATTATATATATATATATGTATATATATATATATAATATATATATATATATATATATATATATATATACCTGTATATATATATATATATATATATATATATATATATATATATATATATATATATATATATATATATATATATATATATATATATATATACCTGTATATATATATATACCTGTATATATATATATATATATATATATATATATATATATATATATATATATATATATATATATATATATATATATATATATATATATATATATATATATATATATATATATATATATATATATTCTATCTATTCATTTAACAGCTGCAAGATCAATGTCAATTCCACCCAATTATCCAAGCTTCCCTTAATGTTCCTTAGCTATACGTACTGCTCTCTTTTATATAATGCATCTCTCCCTTCCGTCCCTTTTCTTACTTTTCCATCATACTGTCGCATTTCCTCTCCCTTTAGCTTTCGGGGGAAAAAGTTTCTTTGTCAAGGCTGTCCTTAATCATCCAATTATCACAACTTTTCATCAGAGCCTTTGTGACTCCTGGAGGAGGAGGAGGAGGAGGAGGAGGAGGAGGAGGAGGAGGAGGAGGAGGGCCATTGCTACATTCGTCGTATGACTCTTGTGGACATCGCCTTCCTTGGTAATTGCTCTGTGCTCTTTCATGAAGTGGTATGTTGCGAATTTTTTTTTTTTTAGCTTTTTTTTTGTACAGTTCGCACTCACAAAGGATGGACAGACGTTACTGAGAGATGTTATTTGCGATAGATGATATCTCAATGCATATAGATACACGCACATACACGCAAGGACGCACACTCGCACACAAACACGCCCACGGACGTAAAACGTTGTACAAGACTCTTGCACAAATAATTGGACGTACCTCTCCGCAAGATGGTTTCTTTGTTCGCCCACACACAGGATGCCAAACATTTATAAGCATTGTATCAAACATTTAGAAGCAAGATATCAAACATTTAGAAGCATGATACCAAACATTTACAAACAAACACGCACAAGAGACGGACGGACGCCTCTGTTAGAAACTAACTGTATTTGTCAATGAAACACGGCTCCCCTACATGCCTCGATTACTTAAAAGGAAGCAGACTTGTAAAAAACCACACACACATACGCACACACATGGTATAGATAGCAGAATGTGCTTGAAGATGTGTCTGAAAGCACGCAAGCATTTCTGCAAATGTTATACATACAAACATATAAACATGTACAAAGACAAACTCGCTTGTGTATTTACCAGCTAACTTTGCTGGCCAAGAATAGAACCATCCGCCCAGCTGAAAGACAAGCAGACCCAAAAAACTTCTATTGCAGCAATTCAGGATCTTTATCTTTTCCATGTAAGTCTTCCAGATATATCCGGGTATATAACAAGTATTTAATTAACCGAAATAAAAAGATTTATTTCTGAAATTTGTTCTCATACATAAGTATATTAAGCAGATTATTCTTTAAGTTCTGTTGGGAGCTGTAATGGATTAAGTCCTGTACAGGGAAAGGTAAACGTACATGATGGATTGTTCATTGTCTGCCTTTGATCCCAGATTTAGGGGCATATCCTTTATGAATGACAGGGATGTATATTTAGATCATTATATTTATGATGTATAAACAGACGAGTATCATTCAGTAAACTCTCGGCCTCCCCCAGATAGAGTCGAAGGAGCAAGATAGATATTGATTTAATTTTACAACATAAAATCACCGACATTCAATCCTGGTACAGAAGAGGTTTGCATTCTGGCCCGGCAAATACTCTTCCACGGCATATTTGACTATTTTTGGTTCCTGAATAACGACCACGTAGATGGGATTTGAACCACTAGGTACCAAGTTGTTGGATGAATAAAAGGCACGAGGTAGCAGTTAAAATCTACCAAAGCTGTTCTTTTGAATCACCTCCAACTGTATTCTGCAGACGTCCATTTTTCTGGGACAACACATCGCCTTCTTCCTGTTTTCATTTTAAAGTTATAGCAATTCTACTTGGACAGTGGTTTTATGTTCTAAGTGATCTATCATAACGACACCCTCAGAATCATCAAGCAGTAGCCATCAGCTTGCGGGCAGATAAAACAACTTGACTGAATTTTTGGTTGGTGGAGAACCATGGTGTTTCCATTGCTTGCTTTGAGTCTTTCATTGATGTTCAAAGTAGTAAACCACTGTTTCTTCCTGGGGTTACTAATCTTCCAGTATTAATAGCCTGGATCAGCTGGAAACAAGCCATTGGTCTCCTGATAGTTTCTACTCGGCTCAGTATCTGTTCTGGTGTTAGCTTTTATGGTAGTACCAACCAACAGAAAGCTTGCTTAGCCCCAAGGTTTGGGTGTAAATGATTATTATCGGGTGGTTAATTAAGGTCTTGGGACGTAACTCCAGCAGACTTTTCAAAGGTGGAATAGGAGGTTCAATCCGCCAAGTGGTTGACCAAGGTTTTCATAGATTCCCCTTGAGGTCGTTCCCTTATTTGCAGATAATATTTCAAGGCGGCGTCTTTTTTTTTTTTTTTTTTTTTTTTGCCTGTTTCTTGATTTTGATTGCACCTTGTGACTTGACAGATCCTCATCCGCGATGTAACATATAGTGATTGTAGTATTAGGTGAAACAAAAAGTTTTAGTTGTTAGTTTTCTCTTAGGGAGATTTCAGGTGCCTTTTGAATGGTTTTTGTATACTGTGCCCCCGTATCAGAATGCTATCTTATAAAATGCAACAGTAACAGTTTACCTGTAAACATTTGAGTATATAAGGGTACACATTTTTTTGTTGCACACATACACACACACTATATATATATATATATATATATATATATATATATATATATATATATATATATATATATATATATATATATATATATATATACCCTGGAACTGGACATGTAGTAAAAACCATTATTTCAGATCAACTTTGAAGTTACACCCTCTGATTGGTCGCTGTCAATAAATGTGCGAAAACCGCAATTCTCTAACCACCGAAATTCCCATAAATGAAAATACATCCACCGCAATCTGATCAAAAAGAATCTCTAGCGAAACGCTCAAAATCCCCGACAATTAAAACGTAAATCCCTTTCAAACAGAAACGCCAACCTTGTTTTGCAAGACTTCGAGGTCGTGCTCGGGATTTTGATACTAAATATTAATCCCAGGGGCTCTTACTCGTCTCCTCCAGGTCTCGAGGACCACTCGAGAAGATGAAAGGACAGGATATATATACGCGTGGTGAAGAAAAAGAGAGAGGGGGAAAAAAAGACTACCCTTCTCAGGAAGAGGAAAGTGGCGAGAGATTAATGGTATTGCCAATTCCGTCAATTGGGGTCTTTAGGGTAACACACTTCCCGAATATTTCGTCCCCCTCTTCCGGGCCAATTAACTCCCTTGTTTTTGGTCGGGCTCCGAGATACCGCTTGTGTGTTATATTGAGTTCCTTGGTGTATGCGTCTCTTTTTGGTTCTGTTGCGAGCTGTTCGAAATATATTGGAAGGAAAGTTAGGAATATAGAATTTAGGCCAAAGGCCAAGCACTGGGACCTATGAGGTCATTCGGCGCTGAAAAGGACATAGACAGGAAGATGGTTTGAAAGGTGTAACAGGAAGAAAACCTCGCAGTTGCTATTGAAACAATTGTTAGAGAGGGTGTAAAGTCAGATGGAAGAAGGAGAATATGAACGGAGGTACAGTAAAAGGAATGAAAGAAGCTACAGCAAGGGGCCGAAGGGACGCTGCAAAGAACCTCAAGTAATGCCTACAGTGCACCACGCAAAGTGCACTGGCGGCACTACCCCCCTGCTGAGTTCAAATATATTAAACTCTTATTCATTTTGTATCTTCAGCATCATTGGCAGTTCTTCCTCTTAATCGTCATACTTTAATTTTATATATATATATATATATATATATATATATATATATATATATATATATATATATATATATATATATATATATATATATATATTAATTTTTTTTTTTTTAATGTTTTCACTTGCCTTCATACATAAGTGGAAAAGCTCAGGAATAATCTTTTTATGGGAATTTTCATTTTTACGTTTTATTTCTTACTGAAATGTTCTCATATACTGACAAGGTAATAAGTTTAATATAAATTTTTAAAATTACATGTGCAGGGGTGTGTGATTGTGTGTGTGTATGACGCAGTATTTTGTATTTCAATTAATTTTCAATGTTATTTTAGAAAATACCGGCTTATTTTTTTTTTTTTTTTTTTTTTTTTTTGCTTTCACGAACTTCATTTTAATCTGAGTCTCCTGAAAATAGAAATTTACTAATATACAATTTCAGCTGCGGCCGACCGTTGCATATTCTTCTTGGACCGAGCTCGACTTAACATTGGAGCATATTAACTTACTCTTTCATTCTTAATGAAGACGACGTGTAAAGCTTCAATAATTAGGGCTTTCATTCTTTCACTATTTTAATCATGCTGATCTTCCTTCACTAACATTTAATTACATGGACATATGCATTTTACATGACAGCAATACATACGCATCATACATAACGCTAGTGCATATGCATGTGGTATGATTGTTTGAATGTGTACTGGTTTTGATCTTTTGAGTTTTGAGTCGGTGTTCACGTTTTGGAAACGAGAGTTGAATCTTAATCAACAAATGCTATACGGCGAGGAGACTTGGTATGGACTATGAAGCTTGAAGGTGTTCATATCCATAAAAGCCTCGGTGGTTTAGTTGTTAAAGGGAGAAGTAACGAATGTGAAGGGTTACCAAATGTCATTTTTACTTTTCTGTAACAAAAAGCTATTGAGATGGTTTTGTCTGTCCGCCCTCAGATCTTAAAAACTACTGAGGCTAGAGAGCTGCAAATTGGTATGTTGATCACCCACTCTCAGTCATTAAACATATCAAATTATAGCCCTTCAGTCTCAGTAGTTTTTGTTTTTATTTAAAGTTAAAGTTATCTATGATCGTGTGTCTGGCAACGCTATAGGACATGCCACCACCGGGCCGTGGCTGAAAGCTTCATGGGCCGCTGTTCATACACCATTATATGAGGCTATCAGTCGAGAAACATGCCAGGCGCCATCCTGGGTCAAAGTATTTTTTAATTTAATTTATTGTATTTTAAAAATGGCACTTAGCATGTTTCTCGACTGGAAAGCTCACATGCTGTATAGAAAACTCGATTGCGCCGAAGAAACTTTGGCGCATTTTTACTTGTTTTGTAATGGTTAGGTTTAGGGTATATTTTGTTTTTTTCTAAAGGCCGATAAGACAGGGTTCTAATGGCAGAGAACGGAAAAAGGGAAAAGGGAGTGAGGAACAAGGAAACAAAGGAGAACAGAAATAGGAAATAGGATTGAGTTAACGTGAAACGAACGACATTCCTTCCACAGAGGAAACATGAATATGGTGGAAATACATAACTTTTTTCAAGCATGAAGCCATTGCTCTAACAAGAGGTTGCTCACGAATAAGAGAGACAGTAACATTTTATGACAGTAGTGCTTGAGCGTAGGTGGACCAAGTACTATATAGTAAGAGATAACTTGTATTTGTTAAAAATAACGATTTATGAACTAAATTGCTCCTGTGGTACTGTCTAGGTCAAGTCAAAATCTTTTTAAACGTCGTTCTTTGAGTCCTCGTATGGGAATCAAGAAGATATATATTTGACTGAAAGAAAATAACTAGATCTTTCCTAGATAGTGACCCCCAAGGGTTTTCGGGGTCGTTATCTAGGACTAACATTTCTTGGGGGTCATTATCTTTATGATATTTACAGTCCTTTGTTTATGCTTTTACGGTCATCCCCAACGGGCTTGTACTAAACACGCCGCAAAGGTGGATACATACCAGGTTAAAACCAGTGCGGGCGCATTATCTAGGAAAGATCCAATAATTTTGTATGTCATCATCAATTACTGTAATTCTATTTCTAATCTGGTTATCTCTTGTCAGTTTCAAGGGGCCTTGTGCTCTTCGTAATGGCTACAAGTTACAAACACTGCCAGGTAAAAAAAATAACAGGCATCCTAACAGACAGAATCATGACTGGCATGAAACAATTCAAAAATACTAGCATTAAATGCCCCAGAGACCTTCACCTTTTAGATGGTCTGCTGGCATATTGGTTAGTGTCGTGGATGCCACTCAGATGTCGCGGGTTCGCGTCTCCCCGAGGGCGACGAAAAATCACTAGCTCTATATCATGATCAGTTACTGCTGCAGTGTGGGATCTGCGGTGGGAGGTTGAAGTCAACATTCTTTGGAAGCTTGAATTTCGTCAATGGCCCGTTTGGTGTGCTTGTTCCATGTGAACAGGTTTCATCTACTGAAGTAATAATAAATAATAAACCCTATGTGTGTTGGGACTGCGTAACGTTTTTCAATACTAGTCAACAATGTATTAAGTTGACTGAAGTGGGAAGTCGCAGTTGATTTTATACAAACTTATAAGAAAACTCAGTTTCAGTTATCGAAAACTTGATTCCTTGGGCGTCTCAGACTGCCCCATCACGATCGTTTATGTGTAAAAATCTTCTCAGACTTGTAAGTTATTCAGGCTGTATGTCTCGCTATTTTGTTTGTGATATTTTAAACTAAGGATAAGAACGATATTTGCGGTATTTTTTTTATCGGAAACATAACCTGAAAGTGCGTATACAACACTTTTCTGCCACTTGCAGGTGGTAGAATACTAAAATCGAACTGTCGAATTCAGCACTTGAAAACTTGTTGCCAGCAATTGTTAGGGCACTTGCAACTTGAAGCGCTGTCGGTGCTTATTGACGGTTCAAAAGCCAACGTTGGAGAAGTTCAACTTCGACATTTTCCCGATGATTATCAAATTTATCAAGGAGACTTCTGAGTACTGATAAGTCTGGCAGGAATAACTGCACACTTGTTTTCAATAACTCGCTCGCTTATTAATGTGATGTCTGGAAAGTGATATTCTTGTTTTATCAAGATATTGATTTTTCTTGTTGATTCTTTTACTGTGGATTCTCATATTTAATTTACTTTAATTGGTGGATGCTTTTCAATTTGCGCTGTGTTATTATTTCGACGATGAACCTGAGTGTTAGCTTTTGTTTGTCCATTTAGAATCTTTTTCGACAGTGAACCTGTGTGTTAGCTTTTGTTTGGCTATTCAGCCACACTGTTCTATCTATAATAATAAAATCCAAGTGGATCTTTCTTGTTTGTCCGCCCCGGGTTGGGGCGGGTAGGTAGGGGATCAGGAAGGTAGGAGAGACATGATACATCCATCCTCCTCCTACAAACCTGTTTGTCAGTCCCGGCTAGGTAGGGGATGGGGGTAGGGGAGGATACAACCATCCTCCTCCTACAAACCTGTTTGTTCCCGGGTGGGATTGGGAGGGATGGGGAAGACATGGAGACATGACACATCCACCATCCTCCTGCAAACCTGTTTGTCCGTCCCGGGTGGGAATGGGGTAGGTAGGGATGGGGAAGGTAGGAGAGACATGACACATCCATCCTCCTCCTGAAAACCTGTTTGTCCGTTCCGGGTGGGGTGGGTTAGTTAGGGGATTGGGAGGGTAGAGGAGACATGACACATTCACCATCCTCCTGCAAACCTGTTTGTCCACCCCGGGTAGGGGCCAGGGTACGTAGGTGATCGAGAAGGTAGGGGAGACATGACACATCCATCATCCTCCTGCAAACCTGAAATATATTGGGATATACAAAAGTAATATTTTTAACCTTTATCCTAAAAATTTTTTAAATTTTATTATAATAACAAATAAAGAAATAAATTTTGGGACTATAAAAAATATGTTGGCATATGCCAAAGTAAATTTTTCTTATAAATCATAATCTCTTTTTTTTTATCTTACAAAATACTAAGATTCCAGAAGTTTATTTCCTCAGCACCTCGTATGCAAATTGTCCTTTCAGAGCGTGACTCTGACAGGAATAAAGTAACCGTTATTGGCACTTATCGTGTATGCAGCTCTTATCTAAAGCCCCCTGCCGAAAGCTTTGGGTCACCTCCTGACGGTGAATGCAAATGCCCGGTGATCGAGTGTTTCTCTTTCACTAAATGTCGAAGTGCTTTTGGAGACTCCATCGGTTGTGTAATGTGTTTGTATTTATATATATATATATATATATATATATATATATATATATATATATATATATATATATATATATATATATATATATATATATATATGTATGTATATATATATATTATATATATCTATATACATATGTATATGTGAAAAGATAGAAATATATATATATATATATATATTATATATATATATATATATATATATATATATAGAAATATAATATGAAAAATCAATTGCTATATATATATATATATATATATATATATATATATATATATTATATATTAGCAATTGATTTTCATAGAGGAGGTTACAATTGATTTCTCTCTCTCTCTCTCTCTCTCTCTCTCTCTCTCTCTCTCTCTCTCTCTCTCTCTCTCTCTCTCTTCACATATACATGCGTACATGCACGCATGCAAGCTCATAAACACGCACGCATATACGCACATCCACATACGCATGTAGAAACACGTACACACACAAATACACACATAGGCATACACACACACCCAAATACACATATAGACACATACACACACACACACCCAAATACACATACAGACACTTACGGACCCAAATACACACATACACACCTACTCACAGACCCAAATACACACATACACACTTACACACCCAAATACACATATACACACGCTTATACACACAGATAAACACTTACACTCTTGAGGCCACGCATTTACAAACAGGTCCCCAGGCAAATTCAAACGCTTGAGCGTACAAACTAACACAAACGAACAAACACACGCACAAACTCCCACAAACACGTACAAACACGTTTTGCTTGCACACACACACACACACACACACACACACACACACACCAAACATGCAACCGCGATTGCATTGCTCGCTCAAACACACAAAAGCCCATTCAATTCAAGATGAATTTTAGACGTCGAAGGGACAGATCTCGAAGGAATATATATTCTCTCTCTCTCTCTCTCTCTCTCTCTCTCTCTCTCTCTCTCTCTCTCTCTCTCTCTCTCTCTCTCTCTCTCTCTTCTCGTGCCTGTGGTTCTTATCAGACCTTCGCCTGAAGAGAAAAGAATAAGGATTCAAAAGAAGTGGGAGGAAGATAACGGTGGTGGTTGCGTCTTGGAAGACCAAGGGAGTAAATAATATAATGTTTAAATTGGTGCCATTTGTTAAAGGTAAGTTTATTGTTTTTTTTTTAAACGTCCGGAAATTTTATTGGATAGGCTAGGGAATTTAAGTAACATCTAAATATTACATTTTTAATATTTCTGTGTCGAGATGGGAAAGAAAAAATATTTCGTATATCAACTCATTTTTTTGTATACTGTATCTGAGCTGGCAGTCTGTAAATGATCCTTTGATTTGTATAAATTATAAATCAGTAAAATATTTTTGTCAAATCTGCACCTCTCTCTCTCTCTCTCTCTCTCTCTCTCTCTCTAATAAGATCTCAATACAGTTTTAACATTTTATGAATATCATTTGTAGTCAAGTGGATGTTTTAACTCAGTTCACCTGTTCAGTAATCTGATGTAACTTCCTGACAGCTTTTATTCTTAATTCACTTCATTCCGGTTGGAGATAGCCTCCTTTAGCTCATTTTTATGACACAAGAACGTTTTGAAATTATAATAGGTGGTACTTCATCTCACTTCATGGAAAGTAATCCTAATTTTCTAGGCTTATTTTATCAAAATGGCCATCTGGAGCTCATATCACAGAAATAGGTCCTGCAGCGTGATTGCGGATATTTTGAAGCCTCTTCATGATGTATATAATAAATTTTATCCATTGAGGTGATTTATATAGTTAAGTGCATTACTTTCCATGATGATTATGAGAGTTCTTGAGAGTGCCTTTCAAAGGAATGGTGCTTTAAAGCTCATTTCTTGAGGGCGACATCTTCATGAAGGCAAGTTCCTCCTCCTTTCGTGATGGATAATTTTCTTGAACTATTTTCTCACTTCATGAGAGACCTTAGTGTGATGTCTCTTCGCGAGAGATGATACTTTCATACTTTCTTCATGAGACTGGGCGCTTTTAAGGTCTCTCTCTTCATTCAAGTGGGTACTCATGGGCTCACTTCAAGTCGATGGGCGCTACTGAGGTCCTTCAGGAGTGTGGTGCCCCTGAGAGCTCTTCGCGAGGGTGAGAATTCTTGAGCTCCTTTCATGCGGGTAGGGTACTCTTCAGCTCAATTCGAGAATGAAGGAACTGTATATATATTTTTTTTTTTTTTATTTAACTGAAGCTTTATAGTTTTAGTTTTCTGAAAAGAAAACTATTTTGCCGGCTTTGTCTGTCCGTCCGCATTTTTTTCTGTCCGCCCTCAAATCTTAAGAACTACTGAGGCTAGCGGGTTGCAAATTGGTATGTTGATCATCCACCCTCCAGTCATCAAACATACCAAATTGCAGCCCTCTAGCCTCAGCAGTTTTTATTTTATTTAAGGTTAAAGTTAGCCATTATCATGCTTCTGGCAACGCAACAACACAGGCCACCACGGTCGGCTGAGAGTTTCATGGGCCGCGGCTCATACAGCATTATACCGAGACCACCTAAAGATAGATCTGTTTTCGGTGGCCTTGATTATGCGCTGTACAGAAAACTCGATTTATGGGTTAGTGTGTGCCTGTTTATGTGCTTGAAAGAAAGAGATAGTAAGTGATTGGAAAGCCAACGCTTATTTGAATATTTTAACAATTCTTGGCATTTACTTCGATAATTATTATTCATAAGCCACTCATTCAAAGAACCTATTAATTGCTTCAAAACGTCTAAAATATTTTTTTCTATATTCATCCACGATTCTAATTTAGGTTTAATCGGAATTGTAAAAATACACACAATTTACTCATGAACAAAGTGAAATATGTTAGCAAAGTATTATTTTTTCTATAATCATCCATTATTCTAGGCTTAATTGGAATTTTAAAAATACGCATAATTTACACATGAATAAAATGAAATATATAAGCAAAGTGTTATTCCATGAGTAGGCCTCTACCTTGCTTTCACAGTCAGTTTGTGACAGCTTCATCTGCAGATGTCTCTTGCAACATTAATTTTTGTTGTTGTTGTTATGTGTGTGTGTGTGTGTGTGTGTGTTGAATTAAAGTTCTGTAATAATCTGAGAACTACACGTAAGCCCAACCTGTTGTAATGATTCATTCACATCGCTTAAAAGTCCCCGGGCTGTATTTTCCATGTATTTAGAAAACACAGCTTAGTTAATTTGACATTACACGTGCCACCTGCTGGTAATTAGGGTTTAGGCACCAGCGAGAAAAATATCTTTGGAGGCTGGGCCGAGCGGAGAGCTCCAGAATTATACGAGTATGTCGCTTATGCAAATTGTTGGGATAACTCCGAAATGCAAGTCTTCATGATATTATATATTCTCAGGTGAATATTACATTCGAAATGAAGGCGGAGGTTTCATATTTAGGTGTATGAGTGAATGTGCTTTTGCATTTCGTGTGTATGATTATGTATTAATTATGTGGCTATATAATTAAGAATTTGATTATCCGTATCATTACGTGAAAAACTGTAAATTAGGATTTGAGAATAACTAAGAAAATTTTGCATCGCCATTAAATAAAAACTCATTATTTGGCAATCATTCTGGTATCAAACGGTAGAAATGAAAGATGTGGATGACCTATGTTTTTGTGACGTTTTGCTTTTCAGAAATCAACAAATCTTACCTGCGGTCATAATAATAAACAAGTAAAAAGTGAACCGAAGTTTCTTTGGCGAAATCGAGTTTTCTGTACAGCGTATAACGCTATATGAAACTCTCAACCACAGCCCATGAAACTTTCAGCCACGGCCCGATAGTGGCCTGTGTTGCCGGCACCTATAGCGGTGCCAGATGCACGACCATGGCTAACTTTAACCTTAAATAAAATAAAAACTACTGAGGCTAAAGGGCTGCCATCTGATATGTTTGATGATTGGAGGGTGGACGGTCAACATAACAATTTGCAGCCCTCTAGCCTTGGTAGTTTTTGAGATCTGAGGGCCGACATAAAAATTGCTGACGGAGACACATAGCCATCTCAACAGTTTTCTTTTACAGAAAATTAAGATGATCAGTGAAAGAAACCTGTAAAAAGTGGCGGTTTGCGCGTTTTCAAGGAACACTAAGGGGATTGGAAATGTGATGAATGTTATTTTTAGTCCTGGTTTATATTTTTCAGTACATTTAGATATACTAAATGTAATTACTCTCCCTACTCGTCTCTGATTACTAAATTCGAAGCTTAACATTGAGTGAGTCTAATGAGAGAGAAAAACATGTAATCGGATGAGAAGGGATGAAACAAAGAGGAAAAATGAAAGGGAAAAAAAGGGGGTTTTAAAGTTGGGCAGACCATTCTGCTATTCAGATGATACTCTGAGGTTAACTGTCTTTAACCGTTTTAGTTTTCTGTAAAAGAAAACTATTGTGCCGTCTTTGTCTGTCCGTCCGCACTTTTTTCTGTCCGCACTTTTTCTATCTGCCCTCAGATCTTAAAAACTACTGAGGCTAGAGGGCTGAAAATTGTTGTGTTATCATCCACCTTCCAATCATCAAACGTACCAAATTGCAGCCCTCTAGCCTCAGTAGCTTTTATTTTATTTAAGGTTAAATTTAGCCATAATCGTGCTTCTGGCAACGATTTGGGACAACCACCACCGGGCCGTGGTTAAAGTTTCAAGGGCCGCGGCTCATACAGTATTATACCGAGACCACCGAAAAATAGATAAATTTTCGGTGGCCTTGATTATACGCTATACAGAAAGCTCGATTTTTACTTGTTTTTTCCTGGTTTCTCCCATCTGTTGTACAGCGATGAAAAAAAAAAAAAAAAAGGAATAAAACTAATGTGCCTCCTCGCCCGTCCTTGCGGTGGTCTTCAGCCCTAATATATTTCCCTGAAGCTAAGCAATCACTGCCATCTTATTATTCCGCAGACAAGAACCGCATTAGAATTACAAGACGCTCCTTCACGGAATACTAGACGTTCCGGTCGACAAGGATTGCGTCATTCAAGTTGATGCATTGTCCACCGGGAGGAAGAGACTGTTGTGGAATCTGACGAATATTTCCCGAGAGTTGAAATCTTTTCTGTTCTGAGGCCCTTAACAACAATTCCTTGGTCACTCCCAAAGCGCGTAAGTGGTCCAGGGCAGGTTCTTGGTTCTGGGTTTATAACGCGCATGCGCTTTGCTTGTGTGATAGAACGCCTTAAATCCATTGTAAAATACTGAGTTATTAATATTCAAATTTTTGTCGTATAGCCTATTCTGGTTAGCTTTTGGGTCGGATGTCAATTTATTCCACACAAAACGATAATCATCATGAAATTGAAAAAAAAGTAATAATAATCGGGTGTCAAGAAATTTTATGTCCAGAAATTTTGTTGAATAATTGCAACACTGTTTCCAGGGAAAGCAATCAGCCGTTTCCAGGTTTTCACTATTTTCAAGTTTTTTTATTTAGGATTTATTGTTTAACGTTGAACTGAGTATGAGAGAATGGCATTAACAAATCCTCGGAAATGTTTCGAAGAATTGGATAACTCTGAATAAAAGATAACAGACTTCCTCCTCCAACGTCATATAGTATCAATTTCAATTAATTTTGTTTTACCCTTTCGGTGATTACACAGAAGTTTTATAATTCAGGAATTTTACCCCCCGTTCTTATATTGCTAACAACATTTTGTTGGTTTGTATCGGATAGATTTTAAATTAAATTGTTTCGTTATTTTGTTTTTCATATGAAAAAAGAGAAGTTCGTCTTTCTTACTTATGTCAGTGGTCGAGTTATCATATTTTTGTCACGCGCAATCGATGCATTTTCTTGTCAGGGAATGGAAGAGATTTCTTTGCTCTACATTTCTTATTTTAATATATATGCCTTCCAGTTTGCTGCTTTGAAATATTTTCCTACATATTTTACACATCTACATATTTTACAAAAACGTAGATGCTAAATAACACTGAACAATATTTTTCCCCAGTTTGACATTTCGATATTTTGACCAAGAATACGTGGTACTTTAATCAACAAAAGTTGGTTAAAATAAACGTAACTTTTGCTCAAAGGTTTCACTCTCAAACAGACCACTTCGGGAGCAATTTAATCATCAACCCTTCTGCGTAATTCACATTCCGTTCATTTTTAGGGGCCTAAAACATTATCAGTAATGATCCACCTGCAATTAATAATGCAGGTGCCACTGACCTGCGCTTCGGCTTCATCATCCTTTTTCATAGACAATAATTATAGGACCTGCTCGTTGACCTGGTTAGCGCTGATGTTGATAAAGTCATTTCTCTTCCCCATGGTTATATTGGAGTGAAGTGTAATGTGACTTTATGAATCGCGCCTGGATAATAAATCTTTTAGCTTGTCATTAGGATTAGGAAGTGGCAGTTTTCACGCGAGTCGTAACGGTATACCCAAGATCAACGGTACGAGAATCGGTTATTTTAACGTGAATTTTGCATTTAACAAGGGTTCTGGGCAAGGGTTGTTCTGGGGGAGTGGAGGGATATGGGAATGGCCATGTTGCGTGGGGCGGGGGGAGGGGGGGCGGTACAATGGCGAAGACATCCTATCAGGTAGGAGGTTAAGTCCTTGGTTATGTTGAATTCAGAAAGTTAAGCTACCCATTATTTGGGTAACATTACGACTGGCATAAAAACGAAGGTAACTCTTTGTAAATTTATTTTTATTGGTAAAGAACACCCTCAAATATCCCTTTATAGATATTAAAATGGTAAAGTTCTCCTTGAACAATTCCTGAAGATCCCGTAACGCATTTTCCCGAGATGTAACAGAGTACCGGGACCTTTCCCTGAAGAAAGCGGGACGCCATATCTTAAAAACTAACCATAGAATTTTCTTGATGATAATCTCATTAAGTTTCCCATACCCAAATTGATTCAGTGGTACTAATCTAACCTAGCCTAACCTAACCCAACGCAACCTAACCTAACCTAGGGGTATTGGCCAATAACCTAACCTAGGGGTATTGGCCAAAAAAAAAAAAAAAAAGAATGGGGCATACATCTCAGGAATTTGCTCCCGAAACCGTAGACCTTTCTTTCATTTTCAAAGTGGTCGGTACAGGCTTGGAACTTGATAAACAATCATACCACGGAACCAGTTTTATTCATAAACATGGCTAAAGATCAATGGCAACGTTCTGTTTAGGAAGCCCCTATCAATGTGTAGTTTTAAACTTCTTTTTTTTCATATATTAGTATCAATAATACCTTTGGATCTTAGGAAAGCTTCGTACATATTCCCGGTGTGTTCATGACAGAAGATAACACCTTTGTGTTGCTGTGGACAGGTGCAGCCAGCTCTCCATAAACAGATTTCATATAATGCAGCGTGTGTGTGTGTATGTGTATATATATATATATATATATATATATATATATATATATATATATATATATATATATATATATATATATATATATATATTTATTCTATAAATAATAATAATAATAATAATAATAATAATAATAATAATAATAATAATAATAATAATAATAATAATAATAATAATAATAATAATAATCCCACACTATAAAAAACCGCCCAGTCGAATAGGATGACTATGATAGACACCCCCCAAAAAAAAAATCATCATCATCATCATCATCATTATGAGGAAGCAGCTACACCAAGTTTAAAATGTTCAGACAACCCCGTGTGAAGACCCATAACAATCATGGAAATATGGGCGTACTCTTGAAAGCGAATTGTAAATCAGGATACATAAAAATAAAGTAAAGCCAGATTTACAGGAAAGAAAATAGTAAATATGAATACATATCAACAGAGATTATGGGTAAGAGGGGAAAATAGAGTAGTAACGACTCCTAAAAAAGTAAAAGACGGATTCACTGAAGAAAGAGAATAACAAGCGTGTTCACATAAACAGGTGAAACTGGGCCAGAGATAAGCGTATCGGAGTGACGGTAACCACTTGATACCACACCAAGGAACATGTTTCCCCGTGGAAAAAATCCCAGCCAGTATTGTGTCCGAACTTCACAAGGAAATCAAAATCTATTGAACACGGACGGAGACCTCCTTCGTATGGTCTGAATGATGAAATATGAATTAAGCCTGTAAGGTCGAGGGTCTTCTGGCCAACCTTATCCGTGAATTAGTCCAGTCATCGATTCGCTTTGGAAAGTGGGGACTTGGGCGTTCGTGGAGATTGAATAAATTAGGAAATTGCGGTGTTTTTGTTCGGGTGATACAGGCACAAGCGAAGGATGAACATGTAAGCACACATTTTAGAATGGATTTAATGTTATAGGTGTTTATTAAGAAGCTATGCTAACATTACTGGATTACAAATTAGATTTGATTTTCCATTTTAACACATTAAGTTTTATATACAAAATTCATCTGAGAGAATGTCTCTGTTGATAAGACAAAGAAATTGATGGAAAATATAACGAAAGGAGGACACAAGGTAGAAACACCTAGAAAGAGCTCATTAAAAACAGATACCCTGACCATAGGTTAAGCGGAGGAGGAGGAGGAGGAGGAGGAGGAGGAGGAGGAGGAGGAGGAGGAGGAGGAGGAGGAAAACAGCGACCCTGACCAGAGATTAAGTTGAGGAGGAGGAGGAAGATTTTAAATTTCACTGGAAGCTTTCACAAAGCAAATCTTAAGGTTTTCAAAATTAATCAAATAAAAAATGTGTGTAGGTTCCCTCATTAATAATGTTTGTACCTTCAAATGTAAAATAAAAATGATGATTTGCTCTGCAATTAAAGAAACATAATATTAACAAAATGCAATTGACAAAACGGATAATATTAATAAATGCAATTGACAAAACGGATGAAAATTTAACACTAATTTTGATACCTGATATTAAAAAATCTTTACAGGGCTTAAACTTCCAAAAACAACAATAATTTGTTAAAACTCCTTAACATCATATACCACAATATCTATATTCAGAATTGGTGCAGCAAGTTTTAATGAGCTTTCGTTGCCTAACTTCGTAACCAGATACCCCAAGTGAAGCCTTTTAATCTGGTTATGTTTTGTGCAAAGATAAGTCATGAATTTAACTAACAATCACGCTGATGTGACCTACTTCCAAAGGCTCTATTGTCTACGATTCCTAGAATCTATACAAAAGCGGAAGACAAATTTCAGGAATCATTTTCAAATTAGGTCATCATTTTTGAACAATGCAAATTATGTCGCTTACGTTTTATTCTTTATCTTGCAGTCAATAATAAGAAATAAGTCTCATTACGAAAACGAAGGTAAAACAGATCACTGAAAATAACTTGATTTTGGGAATTCACGAAATAATTGAAAAATTAATATAGGGAGATGGAAGTCTAAAGCAAGGTTTTGTTGGTCCGTCAAAAGAATTTTTGATCTCGAATAATTACAAAATGTTAGTTAACAAAGCGTCAAAATAACAAACTGTTTGTCAAAAATGCTTTAAAATGCTAGAAAGGAAATGCTGATGATAAAAATCTTCATTGGCTGTCGTTCTTATATGACGGACGATAAAAAAGACGAAATTGCAAATAAGATTTTTCGGTGTTTGTTCATTTAACTGGATGACATCAAAAAGATAGTTAAACCTTGAACGTCCACATTTTTATAATTATTATTATTGTTGTTGCTAAGAAATTCATAATCTCTTGAAAAACTGTTTGTGTAATAAAAATCCACAATTATGTAGTAAACTATATTACTATTTAAAACACAAAACCAAAGACTTTCCAAAGACTTTCGAACACTTGAACGGTGTTCCCTCATCATTGTTATATATATATATATATATATATATATATATATATATATATATATATATATATATATATATATATATATATATATATTATATATTTGCTAGTTTACTATATAATTATGGATTTTTATTACACAAAAATTATTGTTATTACGAGCTTGTTGGCTCGCGCTATGAGCGCTGGAACTCGGCGCTGCTGTCTCCCCTACCCTCCCGATCCCCTACTTATCCCGCTCCCACCCGGGCCGGACAAACAGGTTTGCAGGAGGAGGGTGGATGTCTCCCCTACCCTCCCGTTCCCCTACCTACCCCGCCTCCACCCGTGGCAGACAAACCTGTTTGCAGGGGGAGGGTGGCTGTGTTATGTCTCCCCTACTATCACCGGGGAAGGAAAAACAAGAGCCACTTGGATTTTATTATTATTATTATTATTATTATTATTATTATTATTATTATTATTATTATTATTTTATTATTCGGATGGACCTTGAAATTCAACCAATAATATGGTGAGCAAGAAGTAACAGAAGGTAATGGAAAATACAGAAAGAGGAAATCAATTATTAGAAAACAAAATAAATTAACAAATAAGTTAATTAAATTAAATGAGTTGTTCAAGGAGAATTTTATCTTTTATTAACTACAAAGGGTATAATTCGGGCAGTTCTTTAACCAAAAAAAAAAACATTAATAAAGGGTTTACTTAGCTGTTATGCTAGTCGTAACGTTGTTCTAATACTAGCTGACTTAACCTCCCTAAACATAACCAGGGGCGAATCCCCCTAGCTGATAGATTGGCTTCGCCGCAGTACCCCCTCCTCAAACCCGTCAATATTACCACCCCCTTCAATAATACCATCCCCATGCCCCGTCCCTCCACTCCCTCCCAAAAATTCCTATCCTTGGATCCTATTCAAATGCTATGACTGACCGGCGCAAAAATAACCAACTGGTTTATCCGAAATCTTGGGTGTGCCATTACGACTGGCGTGAAGATAACTGCTACTTCCTAATCCTAATGACGAACTAAAAGATTTATTACCCAGACACGATTCATAGAGTCACATTAAACTTCACCCCAACATAACAATCCGTATGAGAGATGACTTAATCATCATCAGAGCTCCACAGGTCAACGGATAGGTCCTATAATCATTGTCTACGAAAGAGAATGAAAGCTGAAGTGGAGGTCATTGACGCCTGCTTTATCAAATTGCAGGTGGATCGTTACTGATAATGTTTTATGTCCCTGAAACTGAACCGAATGTGAATTACGCAGAAGGGTTGATGATTCGATTGCTCCCGAAGTGGTCTGTTGGAGAGTGAAATCTTTTAGCAAAATTACTATGTTTTCCCAACCTCGTGAAAATAATACAGCGTTTTCCCAACTTTGTTAAAATGAGACAATTCACGAAACAAGGTTACCAAGTTCATGAAAATAACACAATGTTTTCCCTACTTCGCAGAAAACTTCGCAGAAATAACTTTTTTCCAACTTCGTGGAAGTAGCACAACGTTTTTCCAACTTCGCGGAAGTAGCACAACGTTTTCCCAACTTCGCGGAAGTAGCACAACGTTTTCCCAACTTCGCGGAAGTAGCACAACGTTTTCCCAGCTTCGTGGAAGTAGCACAACGTTTTCCAAACTTGTGGAAGTAGCACAACGTTTTCCCAACTTGTGGAAGTAGCACAACGTTTTCCCAACTTCGTGGAAATAGCACAACGTTTTCCCAACTTCGTGGAAATAGCACAACGTTTTCCCAACTTCGTGGAAATAGCACAACGTTTTCCCAACTTCGTGAAACTATGACAGCGTTTTCCCAACTTCGTGGAAGCAGCACAACGTGTTCCCAACTTCGTGAAACTATTACAACGTTTTCCCAACTTTGTGGAAGTAGCCCAATGTTTTCCCAACTTCGTATAACTAGCACAACGTTTTCCCAACTTCTTGAAAATAACACGTCGTTTTCCCAACTTCGTGAAAATAACACGTCGTTTTCCCAACTTCGTGAAAATAACACGTCGTTTTCCCAGCTTCGTTAAACTAACTGAGCTTTTTCCCAACTTCGTGAAACTGACTGAGCATTTTTCCAACTTCGTAAAAATAACACGTAGTTTTCTCAGCTTCGCAAAACTAACATAACGTTTTCCCAACTTCTGGAAACTAACACGTTTCCCAGCTTCGCCGAAAAAGCTCACATTTTCCGAACTTCTTAAAAATAACACAAAGTTTTCCCAACTTCCCGATGATAATACTGCGTTTTCCCACTTCGTTAAAATAACAGCGTTTTCCCAAATCTGTCAACATAATGCAGTTTTATTCTAACACACACCTTCGTGAAAATATGACGAAGTTTCCCCAAGTTCGTGAAAATAACGCAACATTTTTCATGCTTCGTGGAAATAACGCAACGTTTTCCTTACCTTGCAAAATTCACGCTACATCAAACTGAGGAAACATATGAGGCGATGGTATTTATTTACAGGTTTGCGTAACGTTTACAGAATGAAATGAAATAAGAACAATATAAAAGGTGTAAAATCTAGAACTCTCTTCAATTCCATTAAAATAAGATAAAACAACTGCTTATTTTCTCTAAGCAGGTGACAAATAGACGGTAGATCGATCATTGATAACAGTAGAAAAAATGCGATTCTCTTTTTTGATATGAAAAAAATAAGAAACAACTTAAAAATAACTGATCCATATAAAGCAACGAAGCGTTGTAGCAATACAAGAGGAAGTGGAAAACTTTTCTTTAGTCACCAAAAAGCTAAAACAAAAATAATTGACATTTATACCTTTCTGACGTTAAAGGAGGTTGGGTGGATATCTTTTCCAAGAACTTGTTAACGGCATTCTCTCATACTCTGTTCATCGGAAATCAATTTAATCTAAAACAAAACAAAATAAAGTTCAGTAAAATGGTGAAGGCCTGGAAATGGCCGATTGCTTTTCTAAGAAATAGTGTTGAAATTATTCAAAAAAATTTCCGGACATAAAATCTCTTAACATCCGATTATTTTTTCTTTTCAATTTCAAACTGATCATTGTTTTGGGTCATTGAATCGAAAACCTCCCGAAAAAAATAATCGTAATATATGATAAAAATTAGAACATTAATAAGCCAGTATTTTATCATGGATTTAAGGCGTTCTATCACATAAACAAAGCGAGCACAAGAACGCCATAAACCCGGAACCAAGAACCTGCCCTGGACCACCACAGCTTTGGGAGGGACCGAGGAACCTTTGTTAAGAGCCTCAGAACAGAAAAGATTTCAACTCTCGGGAAATATTCGTCAGATTCCACAACAGTCTCTTCCTCCCGGTGGACAATGCATCAACTTGAATGACGCAATCCTTTGTCGACCGGAACGTCTAGTATTCCGTGAAGGAGCGTCTTGTAATTCTAATGCGGTTCTTGTCTGCGGAATAATAAGATGGCAGTGTTTGCTTAGCTTCAGGGAAATATATTATGGCTGAAGACCACCGCAAGGACGGGCGAGGAGGCACATTTTATTTTATAAATATATATTTTAACTTGTTTCAGCGCTCTGCAATAAATGGAAGAAACCAGGGAAATAAAGGTCAAAGGACGTCTGCCTCAGAGTTTTACTTGAGTAGCAGAATGGTCTGCCCAACCCGAAAAATGATACTTATTTTTTTTTCTCCCTTTACCTCCCGTTTCATGTCTTCCCACCAGACTGGAGGCTTCTCGCTTTTCGTCCAATTCAAGTTGAGCTTCGACTTTAGTAAACAGTGATAATTAGAGAGAGTAAATGCGTCTAAACCTGTAAATATGCGCAATTAAAAAATACTCATTGTAGCATGAGTCTTGAAATGAAGAAACTAATCCACAGTTATGTATACGTAGACAACCACATGAAAGGTGAAAATTAAAGACCAGGTACCTGGTCTTTAATTTTCACCTTTCATGTGGTTGTCTACGTATATATTTGTCACGTGCAGTTTGGTGACTTATTGCTGACAGTTATGTATATGTACTTATATTTAAAGATAAAACTGTACAGATAGCTTTCGGGAATCTATTCTATTGAAAAGGGGAACTGAACAAATTCCCGAGAGCCGTGTGTGCGGTTTTTATCTTTAAATATATGTACATATATATAACTGTGGATTTGTTTCGCCAAACATGCAATGCAATGACAAACGTAAACGAAGATTGAAGAGAATGGCATTCTGTAAATTGCCAGCCCCTTTAGTATTCCATCATGACGTGCGAACTGTCACTTTTAAAAGCAGTTTTGAGAAGTTCATATCATTATCTTCGTTTGTTACTCGAATCACTAATGAATAATTAGTTTTTCTTTGAAAATCAAAACGTTCACAAAAAATTTTCATTTAATTTTTTTCATTTTAAACCGTTCATTACAAAATCACTAATGAATAATTATTTTTCTTTACAACCGTTGTAAAATTTTATAATTTTTAAATAAACAAACTCATTACAAAGTGTATATATATATATATATATATAATTATATATATATATATATATATATATATATATATATATATATATATATTTTATAAAGTGTGTATATATATATATATATATATATATATATATATATATGTATATATATAAAGTGTGTATATATATATATACATATATTACAAAGTGTGTATATATATAAATTTATATATATATAAGACAAAATCCACGAAGGAAAGGGAATCAATGGAGTACTGCAAGGCCTTTCGACTTCTTGTCCTTTACTTACTGCTAGTAAAGAACAAGAAGTCGAAAGGCCTTTAGCACTGCATTGTTTCCCTTTCCTTCGTGGATTTTGTCTTCTTTTATATATTCATCACGTTCCATATTTTCGTGATTTAGTTACACACACACACACACACACACACATATATATATATATATATATATATATATATATATATATATATATATATATATATATATATATATATATATATATATATATATAATTGTAAGTTTATTTTTTATGAGAAACTTTCCAATTCACATAGTATTTTCGAAGGATACCATCTGAAAGGTGTTCTTAGCCACCCAGTAAAAATTTACAAAGTTGTAATTCACAATGACTTCGCTTTGCTTCGTTTTACTTATTAATTTATCTGTTTCTCTAATAACTGATCTCCTCTTTCTGTATTTCCCTTTACCTTCTGTTACTACTTTTCGAATGAATACCATAATATTCTTTGGAAGCTTGAATTTCAAGTCAGTGGCCCCTGAATAATAATAATAATAATAATAATAATAATAATAATAATAATAATAATAATAATAATAATAATAATAATTAATAATAATAATTAATTCTTTTCTTGAATTTCAAGTCAGTGGCCCCTGAATAATAATAATAATAATAATAATAATAATAATAATAATAATAATAATAATAATAATAATAATAATAATAATTCTTTGAATGAATACCATAATATTCTTGAATTTCAAGTCACTGGCCTCTGAATAATAATAATAATAATAATAATAATAATAATAATAATAATAATAATAATAATAATAATAATAATAATAATAATTCAACGCCAGAAACTGCTCTTGAGCACATATGTAGAAACATCTTTTATGTCGATAACCATTTACCTTGGGTGTACAATTCTCTGTTTTCTTGACCTGTTGCCATCAAAAGATATATATATAGAGGGGTAGGATGAAATTCTGTTTCATCGGCCCCCGTTATTGTCAGAATCATTCTCCAGACGAAAACGATGAAATCAATTGAGTCTGGTTTGGTTAATTCGCTTACAGAGAAGGCCTCAGTGTGCTGTTTGATTTCAATTCATGTTGAGAGTATGGAAATGCCACGTAACATTTGAAAACGGATTCAGATATTTGTTTTTATTATTTTCACCCCGGCCTTTAATTTAGACGAAATAATTATTACATCCAGTATTGTAAGAGCATTCATTTAATTAAGAGAATGTTTATACTTCTAATTTATGAATTGATCATTTATGAGAACTTTGATGGACTGTGAGGACCATATTGCTTAGGATAAAGTATTCCATGAGAGTCAAAATGCAAACAGTTTTAAAGGTACCCAACATCGCCTACTTATGGAATCCACATTCACAATTACTATTTCATATAGAGAAATAAAAAAAAAGTAAAAAATGAGCCGAAATTTCTTAGGCGCAATCGAGTTTGCTGTACAACCGCTAGAGCGTATAATCAAGGCCACCGAAAATAGATCTATCTTACGGTGGTCTCGGTATAATGCTGTATGAGCCGCGGCCCATGAAGCTTTAATCTCAACCCGGTGGTGGCCTATACTATATCATTGCCAGAAGCACGATTATGGCTAACTTTAACCTTAAATAAAATAAAAAATACTGAGACTAGAGGGCTGCAATTTTGGTGTTTGATGACTGGAGGGTGGATGATCAACATACCAATTTGCAGCCCTCTAGCCTCAGTGGTTTTTAAGATCTGAGCGCGGGCAGAAAAAGTGCAAATAGAAAAAAATGCGGACAGAATAAAGTGCGGACGGACAGACAAAGCCGGCACAATAGTTTTCTTTTACAGAAAACTAAAAAGGGTCCCTGATGAGTTTAAAATATTCTATTAATTACTCTGACATTTCAGTACTTTCGCTGGGATACATTGACCCAGATCCCAGTGGTTGTCACAAAAAAAAAAAAATAGTAATGAATGAATACCTAAAAACTACGGGAGCTAAACAATTATGACCGCACCAGGTGGAACAGGTAACACTCGTTTAATTGTATCACGGCTTCATTAGCGCCAGTTGTCTGTCAATTAACCGTGTGGTCACATAGAAATCATTATTTGGGAATAACAACGAACTCTCTGTAGTTGGAACATTTTGTTTGTTTGGCTTCGTAGTTCGAAAAGTTGGAGTTTAATGACTTTTTTTTCCGTAACATTTGTTGGTTATTTGTCTGTGAAATAGTACCATTCAGGAGTTGCCAAATAAATTATTTTTTTTTTAAATTTAGTACCATTCACGAGTTTCGAATTTTTTTCTTTTAAGTTACAAATTACTATCTGTTTTAAGTGATGAATTACTTATGAACCATATTTAATGATTACATAGAGGGGTCAGTGCTGTCAGTGCACCTCACGCGCGGTGCACTGTAGGCATTTACTTAAGGTTCTTTGCAGCATCCCTTCGGCCTCTAGCTGCAGCCCCTTTCATTCCTTTTGCTGTACCTCCATTCATATTCTTTCTTCCATCTTACTTTCCACCCTCTCCTGACAATTGTTTCATAGTGCAACTGCGAGGTTTTCCTCATGTGCTCACTTATCTCTAGGAGCAGGTTTTACTGTTCATTCAGTGTTCTAATGATTTAAAAGAGAGAGAGAGAGAGAGAGAGAGAGAGAGAGAGAGAGAGAGAGAGAGAGAGAGAACATTCTAAATGTCACTATTACTTTGTACAATTCTATCAGAGATTTTTGCTTAGAACAGTTTATGGGGTGTTAGATATATATATATATATATATATATATATATATATATATATATATATATATATATATATATATATATATATATATATATATATATATATATATATATATATATATATATATCTAAAACTCGCTTGCTGAAGTCAATGCTAAAGTTTATGTCAGATCTCGTTTTGTCGTATGCATTGTTCTCAAAATCATTTTAATCAGTCTGCGCCAATTTTTCCCTGAAAAGAACGAAGAAATGAGTAAATGATTTTGTTGAGAACGATTTTATCTGCAAATAACAATGAATGGCTTCAAACTCGCGAATGCATCGTCAAACCAAATCCGTTCAATAAATATTAATTGTTAAAAATATAGAAATTTAACATACATAGCTTTCATTTTTTATATAATAATCATCATCATCATTACTGTTTTTAGGTTAAGTTATTTCATGCGAGGTAAGATGTCAGTCAAGTTTTCCATATTCTACGTTGCCTAAATAAAAGGTATTGGCAGTTCTTACTCCAACCTTTTATGAATAACTGAGAACGAAATATCAATCGTACATCAGTCGGCTCTGTTTAGGTAAACTCTCTTTTTATTACCCGTGTTTGGTAGCACTTATGCTTATTAACTTTCATAGATATCGAGATACTACCAGAATGCATCCCAGATTAACTACCATAACCTAATCTGACCTATGTCGCAACGGCCTACCTGACCTTTTGGGTGGTTGATAATTGTCCTTCTAGCCACTGTTAATTGTTTTTCTGAGTTGGTGGAGCAAGGCCAAAGGGCTACACCAGGCCTCTTATACCATTTCAGACTTTGCAGGCCATCTAAAGGCAAGGCGCGTGGTTGCATAGAGTCAGCTTAAACCACCCAACCTATGTATTTTTTTTTATTTTTATTCAGTAGATGAAACTTATTTATATGGAACAAGCCACTGGGGCCATTGACTTAAAATTAAAGCTTCCAAAGAATATGTTGGTTTCAGCCTCCCACCACAGACCCCACACTGCAGTAGTAACTGATCAGGATACAGAGCCAGTGATTTTTCATCGCCCTGGGGAAGGCGCGAACTCACGACATCTGAGTGGCAGACAAGGCTCTAAACCATTATACCAGCGACCAGTTAGGACTGCTGTAAAAAAAAAAAATAAAAAAAAACAGGCACTGAGTAAATGCAGACATTTGTAAATCACAGGTTTTTGTTTCGGTGTGCATTTCTTCCCACGCTCTCCTTTGAGGAACCAAGCACCTCAATTTGAGGCGGATAAAGTGCTTCATTGTCGCCCTAAAACTTCCAGAATTGGCTGGCACGCAGTAGTTTACATAACAAAGGTTTTGGGGGTCGTCTGACGATACCCGCTGTGCAAAAATGGAGATGATGAGAAAGCGGGGAGTCGATGTTTAAACCAACGTGCAGATTTTCAAGTCTCAGGTTTTCAGTGACTTGATTCTTACAAGTCGCTTCATGTAAAAGATAAGAATAAATGGATTAACCACATGGATGAAGCAAAAGAAATTATGTTGAAAGTGGAACAAGAGACATAAGATAAATTTATTACCTCAACCAAGGAGATTAGTATTTCATTCGGTTCGTTCTTTGTTTATTTTTGGTAGCATTACACAATAAGTTGTGAGCGGATTTTTAAGAAAATTTTGCCAAAGGTTAAAGGCAAAGTAATTAGCAATATAAATTATACTTTGGGAAAGGTAGAAATGTAACTTGAGGAGAAGGAACTTTTTTGGGGGGTGTGGGAGGGTGGACTGCCTAGCCTTGGCAAAGGTTTACAGCTCTGAGCGCTGTCGTTTTTATTTAATACTAAATCCATAATTTTTAATTACAATTTTCCCCAAGAATGCCGAGAAACTCATGTGATATTTTTTCATCCTGCTTTGCATGTTATTACCTGTAAATTCCCTTAGTCGGAACTAGTTATTTTTGTCTTTAAGATAAGACTTTAATTATTAGAGACAAACATCAGTATAAAGGCGAAGTGGAATCCTTCCAGAGTTGCTCTGAAAATCCGTAACTCTTAAATAAGTCTTTTAAGAACATCCGGTTATTGGTGATAGAAATACCAATATAAGGTCGAAGTGAAATCCTTTCATATTTGCTTTGGAAATCCCTAACTCTTCAATGTATCTTTCAAGAACATCCTGCACTTGAGTTGGTCAGCGCCACTCGGAACTCGTAACGGCTCTTATCATTTTTACTGATACCCATGAAGCAGGCTATTTGCCACTACGGACGACTTAAGGTCTTTGACTAGAGCAAGCTTTCGACATAAGTGTAGCATATTCCGAGAAAAGATACTGCACCAGATTTTTTTTAGCCACAATTTACCGCCAATCCACCGCAACGAAACCACTTTGGGAATCACGGTGTCTCCAATTTAAAAGACAAGAGGGGATCAGATTCAATTTAGGTAACGGAAGTATTAGACAGAATTTCACAGAAGACTTCAGTGCTTACCATGAGAGTGACAAGGAGGCTTTTCCTGTAGTTATTGCTCACCAAGACTGATACGATGAGGAAATCTGACATGACTAAAAGGTCAGAAACCTTTCTGGGTCGATTTTTTCCCGCTGTACAAGTATACGACATTTTTTTTCGAAATGCAAATTCTGATTCGATCAAAGCTATTCCATTATAGAGTAACAAGATACTCTTCAGGCTTTTGCCAGTAATATATATGACCCTCGAAAGGATTTCCATTGACCGTAAAGGTTTCGGCAACATCCATTTTTCTTCCTGGAGTTAATTTTTCATCCAACACTCTTACCTTTTCGTGACGGCTGAAAAATGCAATAATTCTTCCAGAGCGATTAAATTACCCCTCTCCTGTCGTCTCGTATACATACATTAGGCTTATGCTATTTAAAACACGCTTGCGCTTTGAGTAATGAAGTTATAATGGTTCTATCACTATAGCGAATTGCTAACCTTAATCAGAATTGACTTTGCATAATCAGATATTGTACAAATATCACAGACCCCTTGACGATTTCGATGTAGATGATTCCTCCCCCACCCCATCCCTCCACTCCCCCCTTCTCTCTCTCTCTCTCTCTCTCTCTCTCTCTCTCTCTCTCTCTCTCTCTCTCTCTCTCTCTCTCTCTCTCTCTCATTCTTGACTGAATACGGTAAATTACACAAAGTACAATAAGCTTTCTTAAAATTCTCGTTAAATTGACTATTGATTACAGTACTCTAATAAAATTTTCTCTCTCTCTCTCTCTCTCTCTCTCTCTCTCTCTCTCTCTCTCTCTCTCTCTCTCACACACACACACACACACACACACACACACACACACACACACACAAGAGGGGAATAGTACTTCATGATCTAACCATCGCTACTAGTCTCTCTCTCTCTCTCTCTCTCTCTCTCTCTCTCTCTCTCTCTCTCTCTCTCTCTCTCTCTCTCAACAACACGGTCGAAATTTTCTCAAGAAATTCTTGTAGCTTCGAGCCGGTGGCAATATTAGCTGTGGGTACGAAGGGGCTTGAGTTAAAGCTCGCGTAATTGGGTATTTAAGGTACAGCCCTTGGAAGGGAAATTCATTTGTTTATCGCGAGTGACTGATGGTGACAAATATTAAAATGAGAGAGAGAGAGAGAGAGAGAGAGAGAGAGAGAGAGAGAGAGAGAGAAAGAGAGAGAGAGAGAGAGAGAGAGAGAGAGAGATGGTGACAAATATTAAAATGAGAGAGTGAGAGAGAGGGAGGGTGACAAATATTAAAATAGAGAGAGAGAGAGAGAGAGAGAGAGATCAAAATGGAGAGAGAGAGAGAGAGGGTGACAAATATTAGAGAGAGAGAGAGAGAGAGAGAGAGAGAGAGAGAGAGAGAGAGAGAGAGAGAGAGAGAGAGAGAATGTTACCCGTCAGTACGGAGGTCTTGTTACCAATGCCTTAATGAAATACGAAAAAAAAAATTACAAAATACCCACTGATACATTTTAAACTCATCTCTTCGAAATATTCGAAATCAGAGTACCAGCAGGATTTTAATCATAACATTTTAAACGATGAAAAATGAATGCTAGACAAGTTTGCTTTGTACGAGCATGCAATATCACTACATAATCGATAATATTTTTTTATGATAGAGATAAGCGTATTCAGTCAAATAGCCAGGCTCCGAAACAGACTATTTGGTATGCCAGTGTTTTATTAAAATCTTTCTTATTGACTGACAAGACTTTCTTCTGAACGTCCTTATTCGTTTATCTATCTTCTATAATAATAAAATTCGAGTGGATCTTTCTTGTTTGTCCGCCCCGGGTGAGACTGGATAGGTAGGGGATCGGGAGGGTAGGGGAGAAATGACACATCCACCCTCTTCCTGCAAACCTGTTTGTCCGTCCCGAGTTGGGTTGGGCTAGGTAGGGGATTGGGAAGGTATGGGCGACATGTCGGTCAGTGCTTGGTTCCAGCTCAGCGTAGCGCGTGCCATTAGCCATGACTCGTTTGATAACTTTCCTAATTCGTTAATGCAACTGGAGTAATATGAGTCACACTGATATTCATTTCGTGGAAGTTACTTGTACCATTCGTAACATTATCCATTATCGTCTAATTCTCTTTCATTTTAGCTTTCCAAGTAATCTCTGTAATGGTGAAATGTTGAGATTAATAATAATCTCTTTAATAAGTTGAATTCTTTTTAGATTATAATATTTTAGAAAGTAAAGTATTTGAGTAATTTGTCAGTCGTAATCGCAATTTTAATTGGCGTTATAAATTCTGAAATTTTCGAATCTTACAGGAGATGAATTGAGGTTACTTTTAATCAGTAAATAGGTGTAACTATTGTTTGCCCAAATAGATAAGGCGATATTATAGAGCAAAACTGAATCTATAAATTCCTTCACTAACGTTTCTTTAGATTTGTTAAAGAGGAGTTTTCAGTTTTAATTTTCATTATCCATTTAAAGAACACTTTACATGGCGTTAAATTCAACGATACTTTTATTGAAAAGTAAAACTGAAAACTCCTCTTTAACAAATCTAAAAAACATTAGTGAAGGAATTTATGAATTCAGTTTTGTTCTATAATATCGCCTTATCTATTTAGGCAAACAATAGTTGTACCTATTTATTAATTAAAAGCAACCTTAATTCATCTCCTGTAGGCTTAAAAAAAGGGTATAATTCCAACCAAATACTTCTGTTTTAACCGTTTTAACTAAATGAATATTAAAAAAAAAAATAATTAAAATATCTAATTTATTACTTCCTGTAACCAAGACTCCTCCATCATTTCAGACTGGAACCAAAGCCACCGAGTTAGCCCACTCAAGTCGAAAATAGAAATACCGCAGAACCAGATGGCAATCTGATCGGAAGACGTACATTAGCATTTTTATAATCACGGCGGAACCGGGCTATGATAATGCATTATTAGCCTCTTGCATTATGGATTAATGTCATTCCTCGGAATCGAACGGAATCAAGTAGCTCTGAGGCTCAGGCTACAGATCACTGTTGTGAAGTCAGCTTGAGTTAATGTGATTCAGGAGCATTATTCATTCGTGAATAATTGTATCTCGAGCCGATGCCGAGGCTACGTCTTCAATTTGAATTATTAATGAAGCGAATCTTTGCCTTCGGCTGTCTTTCTTCTTCTTCGGCATTTTTGCCCGGTTTTGCATATGTGGACAGACAGACAGACAGACAGGTCGAAAAAGACGAACAGGACCCAGAGAGCCAGAAATCTTCTTCTTCTTCTTCTTTCTTCTTCTTAGCTCAATCAGTTCCTCGCTGGTGAGCGGGTTCCGTTCTCAGCTACCACTCTGGGAATCTCCGACCGATGAATTTTTTCTGGTGAGAAATTCATTTCTCCTAGCTGGTTCGGATTCAATAAGCTGTAGGTCCCGTTGCTAGGTAACCAATTGGTTCTTAGCCACGTAAAAATAAGTCTAATCCTTTCGGGCCAGTTTAGGAGAGCTGTTAATCAGCTCAGTGGTCTGTTAAACTAAGATATACTTAACTTTTTTTCTTGCTCAGTCCTTAGTCGGGGTCGCTGTTTCTAATGAGCTTCCTCCAGCTGTAGGAATCGTTAACTTTCATGCTGTACCAACGAAGCTTGCGTTTGGTACCATCGAATGTTACCATAAATTTTTGTCATTTGGTAATGGTATCATCGACAATTGCTGTCGATGATACCATATACCATACTGTATATGGTTCCCCATTTCTTTGTAAAGATATTTTTTCTTTCTTTTAGTTTTACGTTAAAATTTTTGAATATGTTAATATGTTAATGTTATGGGAACGTTTTCACTTAGCAGCCTGAAAATTTCACGGAACCTTACAATTAAATTAAGGTGAAGAAAGTTTTCAACGTTTTAAAATCATCGCCCAGTTCGACATAATGATACTTCACTAATGGACCATAAAAACAGATAATCGCTAAAATTAATTACTATTATCAACTTTATAAGTATATCACTGATTCTTAATGGCAGTAGTTTAAACATATCCCCAATATCCTGACATCTGTTTAATCCTAGGAATATTGGCTGAATAATTGAAAAGGGAATTCACCTTGAGAACAAGTCGTGACTTGGACGAATCTTATTTCTACCAAGCAGAGAGAGAGAGAGAGAGAGAGAGAGAGAGAGAGAGAGAGAGAGAGAGAGAGAGAGAGAGGTGATTTTGAGTGACAGAAAGATGAGAATAGCAAGAACGCTAATTAACGAAGGAACGTAGTATACACCGTTAAAGGCAAAATAAAGGGAATGCTATTATTTCACAGTGCAATAAAGATATGTTAGTGGAACGAAGGGTAATATTCATTAGGTTAGAGTTCAAGAGGATTCGGAAATATACACGCCGACACACACGCTCATTCTCTCAGCTCATTACTTACCCAGTTCTTCATGTCTATGCACCAGAGAACTCACTCATTTCCGACGTCAATACTATCATTCTCCACAATACTCAAGGTAAGAATGAAGCTTCTACAACATGCAGTTATGGCATTCTCCCCGTTACTTCCTCTCAACTCGACCTTTGGTAGTTCTTGATTACGAAAATCAAGTTATAGTTATGCGAACTGCGAATGTTTTTTTTCTGATTTCTTTTCATTACTTTGACCAAATAAGTGAGACCTAAACTGCATACATGACTAGAATAGAGAGAAGAAGGAAGTGGTATTTTCCGATATTTTTGGGACGGGAATGAATTTGGTTGATAATGTGTCAGGCCATTTCTCAGTCTATATAATATAGAAACAGAATTTCAGATACAGTAATTATATATGTACACATGCATTGATAGATAGGTAGATAGATAGATGTGTGTATTTATGGAATACGAAAGGAGATTTTCGTTCGTTTCCGATCTGGTTTCAATGCTTTTAAAGGTAACTGTGGAGAAATCGAATTTAGGGGCCTCTGTGTCGATAAAAAATACACGAAATACACAATAACAACCAGACCATGCGTAACGTCACATTATTCAATGAACATCACCAAGTTGGCACCACTGAGGCAGCGGTTGAGACCTCGGGATTGCTGAGTGGGGACGGAGTGGGTGGTGGTGGTATTGTCGGAGTGGGAAAATTGCGGGGAAAAACGTGATAGGTTTTTCCTTGACATTCTTGCAAACCAGTGGACGTAAATGGTCACTCGAATGACCTTGTCAATAAATACAGAGCAATAAACACTATTTCAGGCCGCTCGTGGAAGAATAACACCAGATCGAACATCAAAGTGCAGTTACTAATTGTCAGCCATTGACTCGATACATTTTTATTAATTTTTTTTCATTAATATTTGTCGCAGTTTTCAAACCTTGAGATCAGACACACACACACACACACACACACACACACACACAGAGAGAGAGAGAGAGAGAGAGAGAGAGAGAGAGAGAGATTTAAAAAAAATAACTCTTCCATTCTCTGTATTTTATTGTGAACAGTCGATGTTATGACACGACGTTAGGTTTTTCAGGAATATATTTTTCGTGACCTTTATTTTTTTTTGTCTCTGGCGTGACAGGGTGATGTCATTATTTCATACGCCTGTTCTGGTGCCATTTTGTTCTTCGTTAATAACGTAATGTCAATCCGACTTGATTGCCAACACGTGGTTTACATTTTTCAGTATAGGTTAAAATTTTATGTTCAGTTTTTTAAATCTTTGAAGTATTAATCATAGTACTGTTTATTCGTATTATGATTAGTATATACTGATGGGTAACACTTGCTATTTATTTTGTATTAAGGTCTTTGTTTTTATTTAAATACGTAAATGAATTGTCATTTTCCATATCGTGTGGGCATCAGCAGGACAGATGTAATATATAAATTGCCGATGGACAACTGGAGGGAAGAAGCAATGCAGTTGCCAGCGACTTAAGGGAAAGTTTTTTTCCCAGACTTAAACTAAAACTGAAGAAACTTTTCACCAAAATTATCCAAAGAAGGAACAGCTTAATTATTTAGAAGATGAACCCTATTCAAATGGAACAACCCCACAGGGGCCATTTACTTTAAATTCAAGCACTCTTATTATTATTACTATTTCAGTAGATGAAACCCATTCACATGGAACAAGTACACAGGGGCCACTGACTTGAAATTCAAGCTTCCAAAGAATGTTGGTTTCAATCTCCTACCGCAGACCCCACACTGCAGCAGTGACTGATCATGATACAGAACCAGTGATTTTTCATCGCCCTGGGGAGACGCGAACCCGCAACATCTGAATGACATTCCACGACACTAACCACTATAACAGCGGACCACGTTTTCAGCTAGCTCTTGAGCGCCTATCGTTCAACTAAATTTAATTCGAATAGGCGGTGATTCTTTCGTTTAACATGGCTCAAATAATTCAAGAGCCGATGGATTTGTTATTCGGTTTGATTAGTCTCTAACTAAGTCTCATAATGCCAGCGTATGTTGTTCTGTTTTCATGATTTTGTTTTCCTGAGTTAAAAAAACTACTCAGATTGTGCTCCCGTTTTAGTTTTCTGAAAAGAAATCTATTGTGCCGGTTTTGTCTGTCCGTCCGCACTTTTTTCTGAACGCCCTCAGATCTTATAAATTACTGAGGCTAGAGGGCTGCAAATTGGTATGTTGATCATCCACCATGCAATCATCAAACATACCAAATTGCAGCCCTCTAAGGTTCAATAGTTTTTGTTTTATTTAAGGTTAAAGTTCGCCATAATCCTCCTCCTGGCAACGATATAAGATATGCCCCACCACCGGGTCATGGTTAAAGTTTCATGGGCCGTGGCGCATACAGCATTATACCGAGACCCCCGAAAGATAGATCTATTTTCAGTGGCCTTGATTATTCGCTGTACAGAAAACTCGATTCCGGCGAAGAAACTTCTGCGCATTTTTCACTTGTTTCTCAGTTGTTTCCTGTGTATCTCCATTACCAAAATGTTAGGATGATAAAAATGCATATTTCCAACTTTCAATGCAAATGCATATTTCCGAGCATTCAGCCTCATTAAAACAATGGTTATTTGTATAATATACAAATATGTAGCGCGTGAATAAAATGCTGATGCCAAGTCGAATTAAACAAACAATGAAAAGTACTGACAGCAGAGTACCTATGGATGGGGTTGGTGAAGACTGGACTTCGGGGGGAGGGGAAATACAATCATACGCATAATTGGCTATACAACCCACCTCGCTAATACACACAAATACACACCTGTGAACATTTACGGCCAAACGCTTTAGAGCAACACCAGATGCGGACATCAAAGATTAGTGATCAATTGTCAGTCATTGGATGGCCGTATTTTTGATTGATTTCTGTATTTTTTTTCAGAATCGAGGGCGAAAACTAGAAAATAGATGTGACGGTTTTTTTTTTATCTCGATGTTTACAGTCGATGCTACAGTACCATATTGTTGTTTTTATGGTACGTTTTCATTTTGTTTTACGTAGTGTTCACGGGTCGTTTTATTATTCATTACCTTCGTCATGCCAGTTCAACTTGATGTACAATACTCGTTTCATAATTGATTTTTTAGTAGCTCATTCCACGGATTGTTTGGATAAATGGGAACTTGATACTCTTCTGAAAGCCCAATATTTGTACGTAAATAAGTTGCTGTTTTCATTACAGTATATTTTCCACTGCAGTAAACTTGCTCCATATTCATTTAAGCCTCTAAGGCCAAATTAGATCAGAGGATATTTTTTAAGTCTCGGAGGCTTTGCTTGAGAAGGGTGAGCAGATAATAAATAACATACCTATTCAAAGTTTATTTAGGAGAAGTCGTCACTAAACCAGCAAAGAAACAGTTGAAGTTATTGGAACAGCAATAACTATTTTTTGTCTTCCTTTAATTGGAAATTTGTAATCATTAGACTTAGCTGTTAGTGTGTGTGTGTGTGTGTGTGTGTGTGTGTTTTTTTTTATTTCAAACTCTCTTGAATCTTCCATGACCGAGATTGTAACTAACTTCCATAGAAAACGGGAAGTCCCTCGTTTTCTTTGTTGTCAGGTCCCCACACCTGGCTCTCAAAAATCTCTCCCTTTCTTTTTCTTTATTTCTTCTTTGTTTTGTTTCTTTGCAGTATATTGGCATAAATGTTGCCAGGTCCATTGTCTACTGTTAATGATAGAGTTTTTATTGGCAAAATATTATTGTTTTCTGGGTCAGTTATTTATATTTAACTCGCCTGAGCTGAAAGAGGGGTAACTTTCCTGATCGAAGTTTGCCAGTCTTTGTAAATTTGTGTCTGTAAGTCTGGTGTAAACTTCTCCTGAACCCCAATATCAGTTTTATTAAAAGTAAAGCAACCTTAGGTAAAGGAGGATTCAGTTGTACAAGTGGAGGATTATTTCCCCTTCTAATTGACAAATAGTGTAGGGTCATTTAAAATGTATACTTATATAATATATACATGGTTGTACATATACATGTAATATATATATATATATATATATATATATATATATATATATATATATATATAATATATATATATATATATATATATATATATATATATATATATATATATATATATATATATATATAAAACTATCAGTCCAACATGGCACTGATACATCAGAGCGGACTTCAATGTAGAGTTATCAATTGCCAGTAATTGGATGGATGTATATTTTATATATGTCATATTTTTGTAGCCTCGAGAGGACAATTCGGAAATAATAGGGAAAAAATTGGACTTCGTCTCTTTGGGGACATTGGATGGCATAAAACGGGCTGGTTGATAGTCATACATGGATTTTTCATTTGACTTTTTTCCTGTTTTTTTTTTTTGTTCCAGTACAACAGCAAATTGCGGTCTTTTGTTCCTTCCGCTTGTTAACCCTAACAGTTAGTCTTTAACTTGATGTTCGAAACGTTCACCGATTCTGAATTATGTTCTTCATTGTTTGGAATGCTGAGCTTATTTCGGAATCTGAATGAGGAAGAAATATATTCCTGTATATATATATAGAATGATATATCTATTGTATTTATATTATCAAATATATATATTTTATTTATATTTTGTTTTCATTTTTGTCCTGTTGTTGACTGAGCTGGCTTTATGGTGGCACGGGCTCTTGACCATAAAGCAGCCCGTCGGTTCCATTCAGTGATTTACAGTGATGAAATGGTTATGAGTAAAGAGTAAAAATTGATGGTATGAAAGTGAAATTATGGTCAGTGAAAGGAAATTTCAACAGGTATGATTAACCCTTTAAACCTCAGGTGCCCAGTGATAGTAGCCAGCCCTGGTGAGTCGTAGAAGGGCAACTAAAAAAAATTTTCGTAATAGAAAACAAGTGAAAAATGCGCCGAAGTTTCTTCGGCGTAATCGAGTTTTCTGTATAGCCGCTACAGCGTATAATCAAGGCCAACGAAAATAGATCTATCTTTCGGTGGTCTCGGTATAATGCTGTATGAGCCTGGGCCCATGAAACTTTAACAACGGCTCGGTGGTGGTCTATCCTATATAGTTACCATTAACACGATTATGGCTAACTTTAACCTTAAATAAAATAAAAACGACTGAGGCTAGAGGGCTGCAATTTGGTGATGTTTGATGATTGGAGGGTGGTTGATCAACATACCAATTTGCTGCCCTCTAGCCTGAGTATATTTTAAGATCTGAGGGTGGACAGAAAAAAGTGCGGACGGACAGACAAAGCCGGACACAATAGCATTGTTTTCAGAAACAAAAAACGGTAACAGGTGAAAATTCTAAGGAGATTACATACCGTTATTTAACGTACCAAGAAAAGTGAAGTAAGAAGGAGCAATCTTTTAGGAGTAATGAACCGATGGAGGAAAAGGAAACATTTTTAGCAGGAGGTTAGGCGTTTTTTCTCCTTGACTGTGGGAAACCATGTGGTTGTGTATTTTGAAGTTTAATTTATAGTTGTAATTCCTTAATTAATAACTCCTTTGGTCATCAGTGCTTATATTTTCACCAAAGCAAGCATAAAATTGCCGGTTCCTCTCTTCGTAAGGCCATGTTTTGCATATTGTCAGAGCTCCCTCTTTAGGCAAAGATTTCAATAATTCTCAATGAAGTTATTGAAAAGTCATTAACTTTTCATTAACTCTCAGTCTTTATTTGAAACTCTGGAACGAAGGCGAATCAAAGAAATTCTGGTAAAGAACGGGAGAATGAAAACAGTCGCTAATCTCTCAGCACGAGGACACTAAAACACATCGAAAGTAAATGTTGGAGGGTGGGCTATCGACAACCACATTGGTCCTGGAACATAAAGGCAGGGAAAGAACTCTACAGTTCGTTGACCAGCGAATACCGCTAACTGAACTGTCAATACTGGAAGCATTACCTTGCTAAACTCGATACGCTGGGAGCGTAAAGGTCCTTTCTTGGCAATTGTTTAGTTTTGTGTTGGTCTTTTCACCTTTACCGATTAACTGATCGGTCAACGTGGTTGACGGTTCTGTTCTTCGATTTCAAACAGTGTCGATGAATTTGTGGTTGTTTTGTGGAACAGCCTCCCTTCAGAGGATGTCGTGCAATTGGAACTTCAGAAGTTCAAGAGAAGAGGCAATGCATTACTACCCTAATACTATTCTCCTTGCATTTTAATACATTTTTATCTATTTATCATTTTGTTTAAATAAGGGAAATCTCTTCTTACTTCCCTTTACCACCTCTTACTTCTTCATAATGTACACCATATTCTTTGGAAGCTTGAATTTCAAGTCAGTGGACCCATTGTGGGCTTGTTCCATATCAATAGGTTTTATCTTCCGAATAATAATAATAATAATAATAATAATAATAATAATAATAATAATAATAATAATAATAATAATAATAATGACTTCACGGTGTTGTGAATGCCAAAATGAAAATGTTTTTCTTATTTTTAGGCTGGCGTTGTCCCAAAGTGTTATCTTCTCTAGTTTTCCTGCCATATGTTGTCATAGCAACGCATACTTTGTGGTGGTTTTGATAAAAATAAGTATCGAAAAATTCAACCATGTCTATCGAAGCCTTGCTAAACGTTTCCAGCTGAAGCAGTGTTTGTATGGTTTAAGACCAGCAAAGCTTTTAGGAGAAAGAACATCTCTTAAAAAAAAAAATAAAAAAAAAACAGAATAACCGAACAAATTCACAGTCTTAGATTCATTAGACAAATCGTATTAATTGCAAGCAAGAGTTCCAGTTGGGGTGAAGTTGCATGCACCTACCTTTTCGAAAACTACAACTGTGATGGTGGTGGTGATCGAATGCCGTCTTCTGCGGACGAATGGAATTCTTTGGAAGACAAAGTCGGTCAAGTGCTTGCCTTCAAGAAGTTGAGCCGGTCGCATTTTCCCGAGATGTAATCGAGTACCGGGACCTTTCCCTGATAAATGCGGGACGCCATATCTTACAAACTAACCATAGAATTTTCTTGAAAATAATCTCATTATGTTTCCCCCGCCAAAATAACAATTATCTTGTTAATCTAGCCTAACCTAATCTAGGGGCATGGCAAAAAAACGGGGCATACTTCTCGGGCATTTGCGAGTCGGTCTCGTCGATGGTTGAATTTCATTTGCCCTTATGTTAAAAAAAATAACCCCTCTGAATTTGGTTTGCCTTACAAACTCCAAACGTGTTGACTTTAATTTCCCGTTATGTTTGAGAGAGAGAAAAAAAGTTCCACTCCACGAAAAGGGAGACATTTTTAGAACTATCCGAAGTCTGTAGATGAATTCTAATTGCATTTATTATATTTCATGAAACTCTATAATTATTCAGTCAACTAGATTTTGAATGTAAAGATCAATCAGTGAGTTATTTTGCTTTAGTATTCAGTATTATACAACGACCTAACAGAAAAACAATAGCTAAAAGTTATCATTACTGTATCACATGGACTCATACAGGCAAATTTTATCTAAACTCAATGGACATTTTTTCATTGCCCTTTAAAACCGGTCACGAATTAGCTCTGTAAAAACTAGAAATAATTTTCCTAATTTCTTGACTTAATATTTTATCCAATGCTTCTTCTGTGATTAGCGTCCAGTTCCCTTGTTTCTCTAGATTCGGACGTTTCAGTTTTTTTATTTTTTTTTTATTCCGAAAGCAGTAATAGCAAGGAAATTGAAAACTTTCTTCGGTAAGCTACAAATGTCAGAACTAATTAGACTTTTGTCAAGACTCCGTGAAGAGAATCTCTTTTCTTTGTTTTAAATCTAGGGAATCGAGACTTCGTACATTGTTTTGTAATATCAGCAAAAAATCTTAGGCAGAATTTTTGGTATTAAACAGGCTAAAGTTTAGGAAGTATGTATATATATATATATATATATATATATATATATATATATATATATATATATATATATATATATATATATATATATATATATATATATATATATATATATATATATATATACATATGTATATATTTATGTATTTATATATTTGTGTTTATATATTTTGAATTTTTATTTATGTATTTATATATTTATGTTTTTATATATTTATGTATTTATATATATTATGTTTATATATATATTATATATATATATATATATATATATATATATATATATATATATATATTACTAGGACCTCATTCAAACTGGATGGTATAATAGTTTTATTATAGCTTTCTTATATCCATATTATATATCAGATACGGATACTTGATAATATATAACTTTTGAATAAAAATCCATATACCATATGAATAGGTCCTTTATATTCTACTAATGCACAGAACAATTGTGTATGTGATAAAGTTAATATATATATATATATATATATATATATATATTTAAATGTTTATATACTTATATATTTATACATTTATATATGTATATATATATTGTGTATGTATATATATGTATATATATCACACATGCACACACACGGTATATGTGTATATATATATACATAAATACATACATACATACATACATACATACATACATACATATACTCCTTTATACCTGAGAGACGTCGCCCTGAAATGTCAAATCCTTCCGGTTCTCGGCAAGTCATTTGCGGTAAGGTTGCATGCCCCACGCTTTTCTCCACTTTAACTGACTACCAGGTACCTAATTCACGATGGATTATATAATAACAAACCAGTATCTCTTCACGGATTCGAACCCCGTTCCTCTCCATTGTGATGCGAGTGTCATAACACAGGCACGGCTAAGAAGCTGTGGCGTTTATGTCTACTTCATGTAACTAGAAAGCTACAGCGCATGCGCAGATTATCCAGTTTATATCTGTAACAGAATCTGAAGGTCGACCCGTTGAGATTAATGTTATGCAAGATGAATAAAAAGCGAAACAGTACTGACGTCATCGCCATTTCGTGTTAATGATATTTGCAGAAACATGGTGGGATGTTTTATAATATCACTGGTTTTGAATATCGTTATATCTGGTGGATAAAAGTACGTGTGATTTTTTTTTCTCCGCTATTCAGTTTGTCCATTGTCTAGCTATTTTTTACAGGAATGGATATAATTGGGGTTATTTTGCCAGGCAATTCTTTTCATAAGTATTTTGGATAATCATTCTCTTGTCACGAATATCAAATGTCTGCTGTAATTGCTTATGCCTTTGTTTATCGCAGGTGAGGACATTCTTTCGTATGGTTTTTCGTTAATTATATATCCACTTTCATAAATAGAACGGAACCCTTTTCTATATATTTCTTTTATTACGTACTGAGTCTTGGGTACGGTTACCCTGCCTTTACTAAAGGGAGAATTTGAAACTTTCCACCGTATTTTTTTATTACAGTTGGATATAGTAGAATATTCTGTGCAGTTAGTGTTTCGTTACATTTAAGATAAAGGTCAGTCTATGCTGAATGCTGATAGCCCTTTTTGTAAATACTGAGAAAAGATTTACCTTGTATAACAAGTGTTAGAGATAGACATGTTGCAAGGAATCGAGGTGAAAGATGCAGTTGTAGTGTTGGAATATTTTAGCCAAAGAGTGGACTTAAATAGGAAATGCGCTGCCAGGACTAAAATGGAATCAATCACTAAGAAAAACCTTTTAGAAAAATTAAGCAAAAATAAAAATGCTGAGAATTTACACCTTTTGCCAAACTTCATTGAACGGCGATACAAGGATAGGTTGCAATTTAATTACAGAAAATTGAACTGAATGACTTGATCGACAACTTTCCTCTATCAGTTGGACAAGAAATCCCCGAAATCGACAAAAACTTACTTGTCGAAAAGTGCTTAGTGGATCCCCTTTAAATTCGACAAGTGGCGTTCAGAAACATCATTCTCAGATCGACCATTCCCTTCCTCATAGTTAAGTGATTCTCAAGTCAATATTTATCCTGGAAACAAAACAAATAACTCCTAAATCAACCATTGATTTTATTTCGTCGATTGATCCCTTAATCGACAGTATCCCTTGCGTTCGACAGGCGACTCCTAAATCAACAATTCCGTGCTATCTGTTTCTCATTATCATTTCGTAAATGCTGGAGAAAATGTCGAGTAGAAAGCGGATTAAAAGTTACCGAATGAAATCTAAAAAAATAAAGCTTTTACTTAACTTCACTTATTTTAGATTCGCGTTTCTTTACTATTTTCTTTTATTATTTTCCTTGATTTTTCCTTAGCTCATTTAGGGCCACGGCTAATTCGACGATTTATCACTAAATCGACAATTCCGTATTGTTGGTTTCTTTCGCTCAAATCGTAAATGCTGAAGAAAATTTTTAGAAAGCGAATTAAAAGTCATCGAACGAAATGTTAAAACAATTAAAAAAAAAAAAACTCTCCGAAGTGTCTTCGGCGCAATCGAGTTTTCTGTACAGACGCTACAGCGTATAATCAAGGCAACCGAAAATAGATCTATCTTTCTGTTTTCTCGGTATAATGTTGTAGGAGCTACGACCCATGAAACTTTAACCACTGCCTGGTGGTGGCCTATCCTATATGGCTGCCAGGAACACGATTATGGCTAAATTTAACCTTAAATAAAATGAAAGCTACTGAGGCTAGAAGGCTGCAATTTGGTATGTTTGATGATTGGAGGGTGTGCGATCAACATACCAGTTTGCAGCCCTCTAGCCTCAGTTTTTTTTAAGATCTCCTGGCGGTCAGAATAAAGTGCTGACGGACAGACAAAGCCGGCACAATAGTTTTCTTTTACAGAAAACCAAAAAGAAAAGCTTGTACCAGACACTCTTATTTTCAATTCTCTTTCTCTTTACTATTTTCCTTTATTATTTCCCCTTGCCTTCGACTGGTGATTCCTAAATCGACAAATCCGCGCTGTCAGTCTCTGTCAATCAAATGGTGATTGCTGGAGAAATTGTTAAGTAGAAAACGAATAAAAACTCACTTCATAAAATCTAAAAGGCAAATTAATATTTTTTTTAACTTTTCTTTTACTCCTTTACTATTTTCCTTTATTACTTTTCTTCCCAGTATCCTTTAGCTCCTTGAGGACCAGGGCTGATCCTTCGAAAATTAAGACTGCCTTCGAAAGTTTTGGGAAGAGTCGCTGATGAGAGAATGAGAGAGACTTTCTGGGGAGATCTTCCCCCGCTTAGCCTCGTGATTTCTCTCAGGAGGTAATCCTTCTTAATGTCGCCTCCCTCGATTCTGGAAATGTACTGTTCGTGGGGAAATAAGTAAAAAATGCGCCGAAGTGTCTTCGCCGCAATCGAGTTTTCTGTACAGCCGCTACAGCGTATAATCAAGGCCACCGAAAATAGGTCTATCTTTCAGTGGTCTCGATATAATGCTGTATGACCCGCTGCCTGTGAAACTTTAACCTCAGCCCGGTGGTGGCCTATCCTATATCGTTGCCAGAATTTCGATTATGGCTAACTTCAACCTTAAATAAAATAGAGACTACTGAGGCTAAAGGGCTGCAGTTTGGTATGTTTGATGATTGCAGGGTGGATGATCATCATAGCAATTTGCAGCCCTCTAGCCCTCGTAGTTTTTAAGATCTGAGAGAGGACAGAATAAAGTGCGGACGGACAGACAAAGCCGGTACAATAGTTTTCTTTTACAGAAAGTTAAATAAGGACGGTAAAGTGGCAAATAAGAGAGTTTCATGACTTACGGCTTAAAATTACTGAATGACGCAATTGTGAAGAAATGTAATTGCTTCTTGCTCTTATATTTCACGTGAGTGCAGTTCTGTGCAAAACTGAGAAAGAAAAATAGTAAACGGATTACTTTAAAAAAGTAATCGATACTCTCAAATAGTTTCTTTTTTAATAAGAAAATCATAAAAATTCCATCGTTTTTCTGAACATTTTTATTTCAAGACAAGATTTTCTTTTTATGGCTGCTATATCATATTTTGCTGCTTTTCGGACTAAATAACCAGAGTTGAACTTGGTTTTCAGAAAGATTTGTGTTTATGCTTTGTTATTCATTTAAAATTATCTCTTTTGTTTGTTTTTGTTTTTTTGATGTAACAATATTTCGTCAGTTACTGTGTCGAAGAAGCAAACCTGATATATAATAATAACCTGATATTTAATAATAAGAGATTAAAAATAGGGTAATACATCATTAGAACTTTAAACTTCATCTGCTGAGCTTCCCTGCATTAAAAACGTGTACCGTATTCCTCTATTTAGTTCTGTAATAAAAAAATAAATGAATAAATAAATTATTATTAAAATAATAAATAAAAAAATATGTAAAACTCCGCCACAGCGCGGACGAGGTATTCAAAACGCCAAAGGTGTATCTGGGAAGGACGATCGGTGATTGGGGGTGTGGGTGGGGTGGGGAGGGGAGGGGAGGGTTTGTAGGGGTTGGTTGGGGAATGGGTTATGGCATAGAAAGAAGCAAGGGGAGGGAAAGGGAGGGACACGTGGACCAACCAAGAAAATGCCATCACAGGAGCACAATGGAAAGTGGGGGTTTGGGGGGGTTGGGGAGGGGGAGACGCACAATGGGAAACAGCGTCCAAATAGGAAAGCATCCCGTAGACGTATACAAGAGACGAGACCAACCAACACCAACCAGGGGAGCAGTCCATCAGGGTGAATGGTAAAACCGTCGTCCTCTTTGTTGCTTCCTGGGACGAGAGCTGTTTCTGCCGGACGAGTTGGACCACAAGGCCTTCTTGGGTTGTACTCCCGTGTCCAGAGCGGGCGGGTTTTTCCTCGAATGCTCGGGTCTTTGTTTGTCGAGATATAGGCTATATATGTATGTATGTACGTCCGTCTTCCTAAGTGGGCTGCTGGCTTTCTTGTGGTTTGGAACCACAAAGTTGGGAATGAGGAAAACAGGGGGAAAATGCTCTCTTTATTTTGGTATGAATGGAGGATTCGTGTTCTTCACGATTCCATGTAAAGTTTGGAAAGAGAAAAATACTCTCTTTATTTCGGTATGAAAGAAAGATTTGTGCTTTGGATTTTCAGGTGATTTACTTGTCCTTCATTTTTCCAAATGAAAGTTAGTTTACATATATTTAACAATTTCAAAAATTGGTTATAGATAATGCAATAGATACAGATGAAGGTGGATTTAGATAGTTCATTAGATAGAAATGATAATCTAGTCGGTGATATTACTAATTCAATATTATCTTGCAGCTGTATTTCATTTGAGCTTTACACGCTGTCAAAACTGATTACAAAACCAGAAGGAAATATTGATTTATGTGCGGGTGAAAACTTTTAAATAATTTTGAAAAGTTGTTCTTGGATTATACAATACATTCTATAACCAAGAGAGGTTATAATATTACACAGCCCAGAAGAAGAAAGAATAATTATGCCTTGAATATTAGGACATTGTGTTCAGTCCATGGGAAGAAAATTTCCAAACGTGGTTTTAAAACTTTTGCTATTTCTCTTCTTCTGATTAATGGAATTCTCTTGGTGCTTCAGTTTTCCCTGATTTATAACTATTTTGTCCTAGAAGTGAGTCTTTTACTTCTGGGATTGGTCCAGTTTTATTTTTATATATATATATATATATTTCTTTTTAATAATATATATATATATATATATATATATTATATAATAGTATATATATATATATATATATATATATATATATATATATATATATATATATATATATTTTTTTTTTTCGCTGGATAAGATTTTTCAAGTCCCATCTGCATATGTATAAAAAGGTACATTGTAAGCCATACCCCATCCCATCATGTTACCCGCATTCCCTGCTTATGGGGAACTAAATTCTGTGTTGTGGGTGAACTCTTAGGTTATAACCCTCTCTATTGGATTAGCTAAATCTCATTCTGTTTGGTTACCTGCATCTTATTCCACTAGAGTGGCTGTATCTTATCTGGCTGGGCAAACTATGTCTTGTTCAGAGCTGCATTACCTCAGCTCTGCTACCTCCTGTTCAGTTTTGTCAGTCATAACTCATCCTGTTCATTCAGAGGTTAATTTCACTTAATTTTGTTGTGTTAGCTGAATTGGTGCATCTCATCGTTTGGTTATCTGGTTTAGACAGATTCGTTTTTGTTACGTTAGTATCGGTAAAATCCAGTGCTCGTTGAATATTTGCGAGCTGCATTCCACACTGAAGTAAACTGGATTAGCTATTTCCCACGATATTGGTTTATTTACAGCTTACCTTGCTGAATTAGTTCATACGGATACATTCTTTCTTCTTGGGTTAATTGCCTTAGTTTCATTGCAGCAGTGTTTAGTTAAATTCATTATATGCCAGGTTATAATACGTTTTTTTAGAGCTGACACTAAATATCCACAGTCAGTATCACTGAAGCTAATAATAACTAACTTAAGCTCATAATTCTCACAAGGAACCATAGGTTACAATTCAGATTTATCGACCAATCAGGAACAGGATGAGACACGGTTGTATCTCCCGCGGATGCTGACCGTCAACTCCAAAAAGGAACAGATCAATGTTTAAACTTAAATTTTATTTTGGAAAGCTACATCCAACCGTCTACTCCAAAAAAGGGACAGACCAGTGTTTAAACTTAAGCTTTTTTGGAAAGCTGCATCCAACCGTCAACTCCAAAAAGTAACAGACCAGTGTTTAAACTTAAACTTTTTTTGAAAGCTACATCTAACCGTCAACTCCAAAAGGAACAGACCAGTGTTAAAACTTACTTTTTTGGAAAACTACACCCAACAGTCAACTCCAAAAAAAAGATCAGAACAACGTTAAAATTGCTTTTTTTTTTTTTTTTTTTTTTTGGAAAACTACACCCAACGGTCAACTCCGAAAAGCGACAAGGAACAGACCAGCGTTAAAACTTACCTTTTTTTTTTTTGGAAAGCTACACCCAAAGCCCGTTCGTTTTACTATAAACTCGATCGGAGGGAACCTTCGAACGCTTCCTTGTTTAACGACAGGGAAGCTGAATCCTCCAGGATTTGCATTCACTGTCCGGGAAGGCTACAAAGGCTTCAGATAAAACTTGGGTAAACGATAGAAGGCAATAAAGGCTTTCGTGTTTTTATCAGGGCCGTAAGGCGAAAGGAGATTTTGCATATGATCATATTGAGTAAAAAGAAAGGGAGAAAAGAGATTACAGAAGTAATAACGTCCACTTTAAGGCTGGCAGGAAAATGGCTATTGTAGTGATACAAAAAGTTTTTGGAATTTTAAGTTACGAATTTGACTAAATGAAAAATCCTTATCGCCGGGTCAGGTTTACAGATGAAATTTCTTATAATTTTCCTTTATTATTATTTGTACACTTTACTGATATTTCCAAGAGAGGATATTTCGAGATTACAAATGTTCTATATGTCAGAGCAAATCGTTCGAAGTAAATTTATTCTATGTTGAAAACTAGATTCATATGGTCGTTCCGTCACATTCTGTGACTTCTGCTGTTACATGTGACACCTTACAAACCCGTAAGCGCTTTTCTAGACTCTAAAAAAAAGGGGGGTGGGGGCTGGGGTACATTCCTTAATCTTATAATTTTTTTTAAGACATTTTCAAAATTTCATTTTAAAGTGCTGTTTTTGCTTTAATTTTTAAACATCATCATTAGCTGAAGGCCTTCCAGGTACGCGACCTACAATGCCAAAGAAAATATATCAGAAAAAGAAAGATTTTTGAGTCAGGGAACTCTAAAACATAAAATGTAATTTTGTTAACAAGCTTCCAATCAAAGTAATTATGCAACTGTGACCTCTTGGTAACAAAACGTGAAATTTTAAGACTCTGCCAATGAAAGAACAGAAAACAAATACAAAAAAAAAAACATGAGATATAGGGGATAGGTCCCTGTAGGGGGTCAGTGCCGTCAGTACACCTCACGCGGTGCACTGCAGTCAATATTAGTGTGCTAGTTACCTTCCCTTCGGCCCCTAGCTGCACCCACTCTTTAGCCCTTTACTTGACCTCCATTCCGGTTTCCTTTCGTCAGTCTTGCTGTCCAGCTTCTCTAAGCATCACTTCTTTGTGCAAGTGTAGGGTCTCGTCCCAGTTCCACATTTAGATCCTTTTACTTCATCTCCTTTATATTCTAGATCTCTCTTCTTTTTGCTGTCCAACCACTCTAACTTCCTCCTATCACTGTCTTAAGCCCTGAGGGCCGAAAGTGCCCCAGTGCTTGGCTCGACAGCCAAGATTTCATTTATCAATTTGTGTATTTGGTTATTGGTTACGAGTTTTCGTCATGAGAAAGACATCGATGTTCTGTGAAATGTGCTACATAATGTAGCTGTCTTTAAAATGAGTTTTTTTTTTCATTTCAAAACAGTTGTCTAGGATATCCAAATAAATATAAAGCTGATTTTGGTGTTATGAGATTTAGGTTGCCAAGCCAGGCACTGGGGAACTTTTCGCCATTCAGAGCTTAAGAAAGAGGGAGTTGGAGGAGTTGGACAGTAATATGAAGATGGAAATGGGAAGAAAACCAAACAGTTGTATTAAGAAGTCATGGATGGAGAGGTTGGACAGCAAGACTGAAGAAAGGAAGAGGGAATGGAGATAAAGTAAAAGGCTAAAAAGTGGGTGCAGCTAGGGGCCGAAGGGATGCTGTAAGCACTCTTTAGTAATGCTTACAGTATGCCATGTAGGGTGCTCTGAAGGCACTACCACCATGCAGAGCAATAAATAAAAGATAAAACAATTTGATAATGAAATCTTACTAAAAAAATGTAATGATAGTGAATATGTCATGAACAGGAATAACACCTTGCATAATAAACTTCAAACTTATCCCAAAAAATACTTTGCCAGACCATTTCGAAGTTTTTTGCTAATCATGTTTAGAATCGAACAGCCAAGTAAAACTAGTTTGGAAAACTTCCGAAAGCCTATTAACTGTCCATCTCTTGAGCTAACTGGAAATGTTGACATCATTTCCATTTTTCCGAAAATCTTAATTGATCTCTCTCTCTCTCTCTCTCTCTCTCTCTCTCTCTCTCTCTCTCTCTCTCTCTCTCTCTCTCTCTCTCTCGTGATTCTGGAATGAGAGTTGCTCGTCATCAGGTTAGTAAAAATGCGGAGTTTCCATGCAACAAATGTCCGCAGTTTAAACTGGAAGTTATCATCGTCCGCTAACGGATTTTAAAATGTGTTTTTGAGAGAAGTAATAAAAAAGAATCTTCACTTTTGTTCGCTGTGTAAAAAATCGAGGATATTTACTCCCCTGTCATTTGGTTAAACTCCATTACAAAATATGGAGTGGTGTATAAATGGGGTATAGGTGGGAGAGGAGTTGGAGAGGGCAGAGGTGAGGTGCATGCACAAAGATATTCTATATACATACATACACACACACACACACATATATATATATATATATATATATATATATATATATATATATATATATATATATGTTTGTATGTATGTGTGTATATTTACAAACACACATACTGTATATACATATATATATATATATATATATATATATATATATATATATATATATATATATATATATATATATATATATATATATATATATATATATATATATATATATATATATATATATATATATATATATATATATATATATATATATATATATATATATATATATTATATATAAATATATATATATATATATATGTTTGTATGTATGTGTGATATATATATACAAACATATATACTGTAGATATGATATAATATACATATATATATATATATATATATATATATATATATATATATATATATATATTATATATGTATATGTATTTGTGATTGTATTTGAGTGTGTGTGTGTGTGTGTTTGTGCGGTGTCATACTATACTTTTGTTATCCATTCATAGGATATAAAACGTTGGCACACCAAAAGCTAAGATGATGATAGTGGTTGGCGTAATAAAAAACAAAAAAGAAATGAGCCGCTGTCGCAATGAAAAATCAAGAATTAGAAGAACAACAGAAGTTAAACATTTCTTCAAAATAGGCGTTTTCAGCTTTTTCCATCTTCTTTAATGACATCACATTCATTTCAGTCATCTCTTCTGTGTGTTACGAAGTCATAAGTTTCCGTAATTCGATATAGTTCGTTCTAAATTGTCATACAGGCTCTCATAGCCTTCTGTAACTACCACCTCTTCATTATTTTGGTATCTTCAATAGACTGAATAGATTCCCAACTACTACTGTTCCTCTAATTCTTGATTTTTCAATGCAACGTCTACTCACATTTTTTTGTCAACCAATCGAACTTTAATGAGAGAGAGAGAGAGAGAGAGAGAGAGAGAGAGAGAGAGAGAGAGAGAGAGAGAGAGAGAGAGAGAGAGAGAATTAATGTGAAAATGTGAGAGAACAATTTTTTATCTGTACAGAGAAGGGAGATATATATTTATATATATATATATATATATATATATATATGAGAGAACAATATTTTATCTGTATAGAGAGAGAGAGAGAGAGAGAGAGAGAGAGAGAGAGAGAGAAAAGAGAGAACAATTTTTTATCTGTCCAGAGAAGAGAGAGAGAGAGAGAGAGAGAGAGATTTAATATATAAAATGTGAGAGAATATATATATATATTTTTATCTGTACAGAGAAGAGAGAGAGAGAGAGAGAGAGAGAGAGAAAGGACTTATCTGTACAGAGAAGGGAGAGAGAGAGAGAGAGAGAGAGAGCAACTGACCCCTTAACTTAGGGATTGCAGTGAGGGCAAGAAGAGGAGCAAAGAGAGAGAGAGAGAGAGAGAGAGAGAGAGAGAGAGAGAGAGAGAGAGAGAGAGAGAGAGAAATTTCCACTGGGTTTGGAAGCCTCCCTTAAATCAGGAGGTCCAACGGCGTCGCTATTTTGGACCGTCCTTTTCACGCTCTTGATACGAAGACCCCTGGCGAAGAGGGGTCGGGAAGATTCTCTCTCTCTCTCTCTCTCTCTCTCTCCCCAAACGAGTATTATACCCGTTCTGTACCCGTTAATGCCAATCTATCATCGACCTGCCAATTAAGAGGAGTTGTCAGGTCGATATTGAAAGCCCCCTACGCAGACATCCGCCGGGGAAATTGACGATGAAAGTGGCTTCCTCATCGAAATGAGTGTTTCTGTTGCGTTTTGTTGCAGGAATTAATTGGGGGACTCGATTCCTCTCTTTTTGTTTCGATGTCGGCGTTGTTTTTCGTTCAGTTTTTCCTGTCACGTTTTTCGAAATGTGAGCGTTTTTTTTTTTTTATTCCGTGGAAGGTTAATTAGCGAGTTAACGGTGGTTTTGTTCTTTTATTTGTAAATGGTCGTTTTTGCACGAATGGTAATAATAAAATTGATAAAGTTCGTGGAGTTGTCAATGGCATTTTTTAAACTTCAGCATAAGACTCGAGATGTTTGTGCATTATTTGTAATCTGTTCAAGAATATCTTACGAATTCCGATGAATTTTTGAAGATTATCTTAAGAGAATCTTAAGAATATCTTATCAGTATCTTATCACTGATGCTATCCCGGTATGGTAAAAGTTTCCCTCGTCAAATCCCTCCCGTTTTGAAGGTATACCACCCGTAGCGGGGTAGTGCCGTCAGTGCGCCTCATGCGGTGCAGTGTAGGCATTACTCGAGGTTCTTAGCAGCGTGCCTTCGGCCCCTAGCTGCAACCCCTTTCGCTCCTTTTACTTTACCTCCTTTCGTATTCTCTTTCTTCCATCTTACTTTCCACCCTCTCCTTCATAGTGCAACTGCGAGGTTTTCCTCCTGTTACGCCTTTCAAACCTTTTACTGTCAATTTCCGTTTCAGCGCTGAATTACCTCATAGGTCCCAGTGCTTGGCCTTTGGCCTAAATTCTATACGTATTCTGTACGCATTAAAGGTATACAACTTGAAGGAGTAATAAACACCCACGTCTGGTGTTTTTCCTCTCTCTCTCTTTCTCTCTCTCCGCCGTAGTTGCTACCAACAACGACCGAGTAACGACTAAGACCCCAAATCACTTCTTAGGTCAACAGCGGCACGCTGGATTGTAGGGAACACGCCCATGTCGTCCCTCCTCGTTTGGTTGGGGACTCGAACACTGGTAACACAGGGTAGGAACAGATAGGCCGAAGAAACGAGCAAAATAATAAGTAGAGAGGAGGAGATTTGTTGAGAAATAGAGAGAGAGAGAGAGAGAGAGAGACTAATAAATTAGCGCGAGAGAAAATTTGGACAGCTTTTGGAAGCAGCACTTAAACGCTCATAAGGCTTCTTCTCAACAGCTCTTTCGCTTTCCCTTGATATCAGGGGCCGGCGAAGTGTTGGGAAAGATCTTCCCCCAAAACTGGTATTATACCCGTTAACGCCATTCTATCATCGACTTGCCAATTAAGGGGCGTTGTCAGGTCGATACTGAAAGCCCCCTACGCAGACATCCGCAGGGAAAATTGACAATGAAAGTGGCTTCCTCATCGAAATGAGTGTTTCTGAATGACCTCATATGGGTCAGCGCTTGGCCTTTGGCCTAAATTTTATATTCCAATTCCAAATTAGTGTTTTTGTTGTGTTTTGTCGCAAGGATTAATTGGGGGACTATTGGTAATTTTATTTCGTTTTCATGACATTTTATTTTTTTGTGAGTTGCCTTTTTTTATCCATTTATTCCCTTTTATTTCGGGCATATTTTTACGGCTTTTTATGGCTTTTTACGGTCTGCTCCATATTAAGATGCCCACATTTCGTATGATGGTGAAAGCATTGATAATTTTAGCCATCGACCGGTCTGCTTCATATAAAAATGCTTACAGTTTGTATGTGATGAAAGCATTGATAATTTTTGATAATTTTAGCCATCGAAGTTTCTTTGGAAAACGTGAAGCAATAATTTTCTTTGCTAGATTGTTCTACTAATTTTGTATATGTTAAATATTATATTAAGAGTCAAGCAGATTCTACCCAAACAAATGGGACATCACAATGCACAAATACTGATTCACAGAATTAGAAAATTCTCTCTGTCATCACTTATCTATGCTTCAACTTGAGCTTTTTGGGGGGGGGGAGGGTGGGACCAATTGTTTGGCTGGAGGAGAGGAAATGGATTGATTTTGTTCATGAATCTGGCGTCACAACTGTCATGATCAATAAAAAAATTATAAATAATAATAATAGAATAAAAATCTTTGTGAAAATAATACTAGAAAAAAAATCTTTGCGAAAGTTACAGTCTCGATCTAAGGTTCGATCTAAGTTAAAAAAATTCGAGAAATTCTAAATTGAAAAAAATCGAGAAATTCTAAGCTAAACAAATTTTTTGTTCGATAAATTCTAAGTTAAAAAAAATTCGAGATTATAGCAGAAGGGCATACTGACAACTTTTCACCATGGTAACTTAGAAGTAAACAGATTTTTAATTACTGTATCAACTTGAACCAGCTTTATAAATTTGTTCATAAACGTTACTCCAATTTGAACTTGACTGACAAACTTCCATCTTTCCCCTTTGTAAGTATTAAATAGGGGTAGCTTTTCTACAGTAGATTCAAATAGAACTTTGGGTTAACCAGAGGGATCTGGAGATGGCGAGCTGCTGTAGTTTATAAAATCAGTGTGTAAGCAGGAAGTGATCAAATGCAGTGTGTTTTACCAAAAAAAAAAAGAAAGAAAAAATTTGTCGATGGATCTGTATGGAAACATTGTTCTTTAGATGACAATTAAATTTTGAATGCATTAATTATAAAATAAGGTTACTCATTGATTAGAGTTTTCCTTTTAGTATAGCTTCTCGAAAGCAAAAGAGAAAAGGTAAAGCTACTCAGTGAAAAGAGCTTTCCCTTGAGTAATGCTTCTCCAAAAAAAAAAAAAAAAAAGAAAAAAAAGTGAGGTTACTCCCAGTTTCCGCTTATTCTAAGCATCCCATCGATCTTCTGGGCATCCTTCCCAAGTTGACGTATGGCCATCTAAACTTTAGCAGCGCGTTTTCAGTTTTAATGACTTGCGAAAGAAAGTTGAACTACTTTTGCGCTGACCGGACACGCCACGGTCCATTTTGTGGGAGGCTACTTAAAGAATACATATTTGTGCCCCATTCAGTTACAGATATTGCGTTGTGGAGGGGTTTTCTTGTGATCAGTTCACGTCAATTTCTCTTTTTATATTCTCTTACGTATTTAGTCCGTTGACCCTGTCCATTTTGTGTGAAGCTACTTAAAGAATACATATTTGTGTTCCATTCTTGTAAAGATATTGATTTGTTGAGGGGTTTTTGGTGTCAATTCACGTTAATTTCTCTATTCTTATTCTGGTACATATTCAGTCCATTGACGCTGTCCATTTTGTGTGAGGCTTCTTATAGAAAATATATTTGTGCCCCATTCAGGTAAAAATATTGCGTTGTGGAGGGTTTTCTGGTATCAATTCACGTCAATTTCTCTATTTCTAGTTCCGGTATATATCCAATCCATTGATGTCTGTTTTGTGTGAGGCAACTTAGAGAATACTTATTTGTGTCCCATTCTGGTAAAGATGGTGTGCTTTGTGGATACGTTTCTTGCATCAGTTTAAATCAAAATCACTGTCTCTATTCTACCATTCAGTTCATTGACCCTTCCATAGGATTGTTTCAATTGAAGATATCATATAAATATGCTGGTTCGAATCCTGCTTCATACGTCAGAATTTATTTATATTCTTCCGTTTGGATCATAGACTTTGTAGTAACAAGCGCATCCAAACTGTGAAGAAATGGAGAATTTGAAAGGGTATTGTGGTTATTACAATGAAATACGTATCTGGTAAAAGGTGACCAGTAGTTTCGTTTCTATATATATATATTTCAAAGGTATTCGTTTCCCCATTGTTACCCTCTGGTGATTTGGTGTGACCTCTTTCTCAGGTCCGGTTGTCCAGAAAGAATTTTGTTTATATTCAAATATTTCATACTCGCTGTTTTTCTCCCTTGAGAATTACAGGAGTAAACCCTCTCTTTGTGAGGTCAACTTTCCTTTCATTTCTTTTAAGTTCGCTTTTTCGCCCTAAGAATAATCATATCCGTGAATGTTTTGTACTTTAGGGGCAAAAGTTTAAATGGTTCCTGTGACCAAGATCAAAATAAACAGAGGCTTACGCTCTCTCTCTCTCTCTCTCTCTCTCTCTCTCTCTCTCTCTCTCTCTCTCTCTCACTTTGTAGGAGAGGGAGGAAAAAGAAACAGACATCTATTGATGGGTAAGCTTCCATTTATATATTTTACGTGCGTGGGAAGTGTAGAGAAGCGGAATTAATTAGAATCTCTAAATATTTCAGTATACATTTAATTGGGAACGCGTACCGTACGTGATTCCTGTCAATATCCCAGGTGGTTACGTCACGAGTACCGAGTCTCCTGGGCTAGCTTGTACCGCGGGTGACTGACTGACAAGACAAGGATCAGAAACCTCGGTCAGACCATTTCGGGGATTCAGACAGCTGTCAATCACTGTCCGTTCATCTCGTTATCGGATTATTTCCGTTCCCCTTTCCTTCGGGAGTTCTTTCGCTTAGTGGATAACGGCCATAATGCTTACGGGTCACGGAAAATGTAAATAGTTTCTCGTGTTATCAAATTCCATTTAATCCCTTGAGAAACGAGACTTGGATTTCGAAAGGCTTGCGGTTTCTTTTAGAGTTTTATTTAACATTAAGTGTTTATTATTTGAATTTTTTTTTTGGGGGGGGAGGTGTTTTGCTTATTTGTGAAGGACTTTATATTAATTTGATTTCGAAAATATGAAATTTTTACAGTAATTGGATTGCATTTTGTTCAAAACTTTGTTTTTCGGATTTGTTGCAGTTGGTGCGAAGGTTTTTCCGTTTAGTGCTCTTCAAATTAAGTAAAAAACTTTGTTTTCTAATCGATTTATTAGATTTCTAATGATCTTACTTTGGTTGGTGCTCTGCTTGTGATAAAACTGCATTTTTCTTTATTCCATTTTTACTTCTTTTTTGATGGAAGCTATTGTGCCGGCTTTGTCTGTCAGTCCGCACTTTTTCTGTTCACTCTCAGATCTTAAAAACTTCTGAGGCTACACGGCTGCAAATTGGTATGTTGATCATCCACCCTCCAATCATCAAACATACGGAATTGCAGCCCTCTAGCCTTGGTAGTTTTTATTTTATTTAAAGTTACAGTTAGCCATAATCGTGCGTCTGGCAACGATATAGGACAAGCCAACACCGGGCCGTGGTTAAAAACGTAGTCTGCAAAATACATAGCCTGCAATGAACTGGGTACCCACATTAGTCGCTGAAAGTAGCGTAGTAGGTTAAAAAAATATCCGTCATCTCTTTCACTGGTTTGTTGCGAGAAACAAATTTGAGATTCCTCTTTACAAGAGACCTTTTAAAAATATTTTATGGTTTTTTGCATATTTAGTTAAGGACTTTGTTTTACGCAAATGTAATTTAGTGTATTTGATATTTACTTATGGTATTTATTTCCATTTTTTTTCGTTCATCATGTTCTTTGTTTTGTCACGATTTTCAACCTTATTTCATTTTTTAAAAATAACCTTTCCTTATGAAGTGACTTTTTAATGTCATTTCATCCCTGAATAGCAAATGGAATTTCTGCACGACTAAATTATAAGGATAGTCCTGTGAGTGTTAAGACAAAAAGTGAAGATCCGTTCAGCTAATTTGACTTTGGGTACTCTGAAACATACCTCTCATCTGTAATTAAAACACACCACTCCAAACATTCAGGCTGTAATAAGCCAGTGTAAAGAGGTAATTTCTATCTCTTATGAAGACTTCTACGATAAATGCTTTATATAATATCACAGAGCATATGCATATCTGCTAAATAAGCTTATGAAATGTGAAACTGTTCCAGAACACAAGTAAATTTATATCTTGACTGTGATAGAAAAATTAAAAGTACCTTATGTTTCATCAGTACATTCTGACGAAAATAATATAAGGGATTTATTCCTTAATCCTCTGGTTCAAGTCGAAACACAGACTGCTAGAATTCCAACTTGCAACTGTCGCTACAGCATAAGTTGCTCTCAACATGTTGCACCAGTGGTTCTCAACCAGGGGGGAATTCCCCCCTACTGGGAATTTCAGAGTTTCAGGACGGTATAAACTAAGGTATACTTATTTTTCAGGACGGGAATTATGACCACAGATTGGCAGGCTCAAACTGGCTCTAGGACCACACAAAACGCAGTGTGCATCGGTTCGCACTACTGAGAAGTCACGCTGGGCTTTCTCTCAGCTAGCTTGTGTGTTTGTGTTAGTTGTTTGTTGCAAATTATTTGGAATGCAGCATTTGAGGCAGACAATTTTTGAAAGGGGGAGGAATGACATTCTGAAACATGGTGAAAGAGTGCGTGGGCAAAAAAATGTTGAGAACCACTGTTATACGTAATGGACTTTTAAAAATGGCATAGTTAACTGTCGTACATTAAGGTGGTTATTTATTTTTCCGTTATGAAAGCACGAGACCATTAATGCTAAGGAATGCTTTATTTTCTTACTGACTTTTTCTTCTATTGCTTCTATTGCCTTATCTATTAATTTTTTTTTTTAAACCAACATGTAGATCTGTTCTCGTATTCTACAATGTCTGTGTATGACTGATAATATTCTCTCTCTCTCTCTCTCTCTCTCTCTCTCTCTCTCTCTCTCTCTCTCTCTTCTAAAATTCTGTTTTTGTTATTGTCTTATTCTTTCCACCTACATGTAGATGTACTCTCATATCACCCAACGTTCTGTGTATACGAGATATTCTCTCTCTCTCTCTCTCTCTCTCTCTCTCTCTCTCTCTCTCTCTCTCTCTCTCTCTCTCTCTCTCTCTCTCTCTCTCTCTCCTAAAATTCCGATTTTTGCTTTTGTTTAATTTTTTCACCATGTACCTTCATATTCCTTAACATTCTGTGCACGAGAGATAATATTGCCTTCCAATTTCTCTCTCTCTCTCTCTCTCTCTCTCTCTCTCTCTCTCATCTGGTTTGTGCAAATGGCCTCTGCTCGCCCTTCTGTGCTGTCTGTGATTGTAATGGTCGTTTAGGATGCGAATAAACAGATTACACGTCGCTTTAGGAACGGACAGCCTCTTTGAGCTGCGGGAATTGGATCTGCAGCATCGCCATGTCCGGAGGCAGAACGAAATATCTCTCTCTCTCTCTCTCTCTCTCTCTCTCTCTCTCTCTCTCTCTCTCTCTCTCTCTCTCTCTCTCATCTTTTCCTATCTTTACAATGTCCTTTTGCGTGCGGCGCCTCTTTCTGTAGTTTCTTTTTTCTTACTTAACCATTGACCTCTCTCTCTCTCTCTCTCTCTCTCTCTCTCTCTCTCTCTCTCTCTCTCTCTCTCTTGTCTTTTCCTATCTTTACATCACCTTCCTTTGTCTGTTATTCATCTTTCTCTAGTTACTTCGTCTTGGACTTGTTCGTCTCTCTCTCTCTCTCTCTCTCTCTCTCTCTCTCTCTCTCTCTCTCTCTCTCCTCCTTTCTTTACATCACCTTCTTTGTCTGTTATTTATCTTTCTCTAGTTCTTGTCTTGGACTTGTTCTCTCTCTCTCTCTCTCTCTCTCTCTCTCTCTCTCTCTCTCTCTCTCTCTCTCTCTCTCTCTCATTCCCTTGTGTCTCCTCAGCTCTTCATCTCTTTTACTTGACCTACTCTCCAGCTATCCTGAATATCTCCACTTCCTTTGTATCTGTCTTCCCGCTCTTTTACTTCCTTTATTCTTACTACATCCTTCCTTACTCTGTACTGTCTTTCTCCTATCTTCACTTCCGTTTCCTTTCTTTAGCTTCTTCCTTTAACCTTTGTTCATATTACTGCAGTCATTTTATTTAATTTCATTAAGTCTCATTCCTCTTTTTCTCACTTCATTACTCGGATATCTCTTCCCTCCTTCCCTTCCAGCCCTTTCCCTTCCTCCTTCCTTCTATTCCTCTTTATTTGTCTATCTCCATCCTTCTTTCATGTATGTCTTCCTCATCCTCTTTCACTACTCTTGAGAAATATCAACTCCTTTTCGATAAGAGATTCCTATTGTCCCTTTCTGTCTATTCCTCCTATTTCTCTACCTGTCAGTTTCCCAGTAGTCTCCTCCACCTCCTCCTCCTCCTCCTCCTCCTCCTCCTCCCTTCCGGCAAAAGCAAATCGGCCCCGCTTTCAAAGGCAGGGGGAATCTCCCACAGGAAATGTCCTGCCCTGTAGGCACAGTCATCTCGGAGACATGTTGGCTTCAGAGAGGGGACGCCGGTTTATCAGGGAAAGTTTTTGAGGGGTGTTTCCCACTGCATTCCCTGGTAGACACATAGGAGGATTTTGACGGTTTTCCTATAGCACTCCCTGGTAGACACCTGGGGGAGTTTTGAAGGAGTTTGCTGTGACACTCCCAAGTAGACACTTGGGGGAGTTTTGAAGGTGTTTCTCACGTTACTCCTTGTTAGAAACCGAGGGGAGTTTTGAAGGTGTTTCTCAAAGAACTCCCTGGTAGACGCCTGGGGGAGTTTTGAAGGAGTTTGCTGTGACACTCCCTAGTAGACACGTGGGGGAGTTTTGAAGGTGTTTCTCACGTTACTCCTTAGTAGAAACCTGGGGGAGTTTTGAAGGCGTTTCTCATAGAACTCCCCGGTAGACACCTGGGAAAGTTTTAAAGGTGCTTCTCATGGTACTCCTTGTTAGAAACCTGGGGGAGTTTTGAAGGTGTTTCCCATATAACTCCCTGGTGGACACCTGGGAAAGATTTGAAGGTGTTTCTCATGGTACTCCTTGGTAGAAACCTGGGGGAGTTTTGAAGGTGTTTCTCAGAACTCCCTGGTAGACACCTGGGAAAGTTTTGAAGGTGTTTCTCATGGTACGCATTGTTAGAAACCTGGGGGAGTTTTGAAGGTGTTTCCCATAGTACTCCCTGGTAGAAACCTTGGAGAGTTTTGAAGGTGCTTCTCATGGTACTCCTTGGTAGAAACCTGGGGGAGGTTTGAGGGTGTTTCCCATAGAACTCCCTGGTAAACACCTGGGAGAACTTTGAAGGTGTTTCCTATGGAACTCCCTGGTAGACACCTATGGCAGTTTTTAAAGCGATTCCTATGGTACACTCTTGTAGACACCTGATAGATTTTTGAAAGTGTTTCCCATGGGGCACTCTGGTAGACATCTGGGAAAGTTTTGAAGGTGTTTCCTGTGGCACTCCCTGGTAGACACCTGGGAGATTTTTAAAGGTGTTTCCCTGTTATGCACGCGGTGCCGCATTGAAGATGCTTTCTAAGGCACTTCCTGTAGGCATCTTGTAGAGAAAGAAAAGAAAATTGAGTGGTTTTATTTTCTTTGCCCTAGTTTCCTATGGTTTTTTGGTGGAGTAGTCAGCGAAGCTCTTGTATTTGACTTATTTACGAATGATTTTGAATTTGAAATTGCCCTTATTTCATGAGCAATGCATTTTTTTCTAATTTTAATTGTCTTTTGTAATAATAGTCCCCAGTTGATTTGCAATCTCTCTCTCTCTCTCTCTCTCTCTCTCTCTCTCTCTCTCTCTCTCTCTCTCTTAATGCTGTAATGAACAAGTAAGTTTTTCTTTCTCCATCTACAGAATTGATAGAGATTATCCTGAACTTTATACGTATTGAACAGGTCAGTTTCTCTCTCTCTCTCTCTCTCTCTCTCTCTCTCTCTCTCTCAATATATATATATATATATATATATATATATATATATATATATATATATATATATATATATATATATATATATATATATATATATATAATATATATATAATATATATATATATATATAGTATAACTATTATACTATATATATAATGTGAGTACTGTATATACAGCTTGTATATTATTTACTGAGTATGTTAAAGTTGCCGTCATTTAGCCATCCATTTCGTCCGACCATCGCATTGTCATTGCAGTAAACAGAATTCTTGATGGAAACAAACTATGCAAATACAAAAAGTAATTGAAAATGAATGGATCAACGGGTAATGTTTACATTCAATTAGTTGTGTTGCATTCAGATAAACAATGGCGTTCAATGAACATCGTTCAGTAAAACATCCCGTTTTATTCCCTTTTCATTATCCGTAAACCAAAATTGTTCGTCTGCGGGGGCTTGATGCCAGCCATGGCGTGTAAAGAACGCACCATTTCGGACGCGGGAATAATCTTGCGGTCACTGGTAAGGGTTCTTGAAGTTGCCAACAACCGCCATTTGCGCTGAACTTTTAGGTTTGCTGACGCGTTCCAAAGTTTTTTATTTGGTTCAATTTGTTCTTCCAGTTTTTTTTTTTTTTTTTTTTGGCGACCGCTGGAAGCTGCAAGAAAGGGATACTACTGTTTTTTGAAGGGGTAGTAACACTTTCTTTTCAATTTTGTTTTACCAATTTCCGTTTTTTTGTTCTTTGGTTCGTAGGTTTTGTTTAATTGATTGCCTTCTGGGGTTTTATTATGCAGGATTTTACTCGGGGGAATTATAATAGATTATACTTTTGGAATTTCACACACACATATATATACATATACAGTATATATAATTCATATTTAAATATATTATATATTATAGACATATAAAAATATATTATATATATATGTATATATATATAATTCGTTCTTCAATATATATATTATGTATAAAATATACACTTGTCACTACAAAGCCTTAAGATCCAAGTGCAAGAAATATGAAGAAATTGTGAGGTTCGGTAGCGGGAAACGAACCCGGTTCCATATTCACGACGGGATCATGTTGCCAACATGACCACAAGAGGGATAAAAGTCTATCACCTCCCGTGTATACATATACCTGTCGTTTTTCAAATACATTTATTTAGAGGTGGAATAGACCCATCCTCACCATCGTAGCCAAGTGGGAAATTGTTTTTATTGCTTTCTCGGCTGAAATATATATGTAGAATCTACTTGTCATTTTTTATCAGGTCGGCAACATGACCCTGTTGTGATTATGGAACCCGGGTTCATTTTCCGCTACCGGATATCACAATTTCTTCATATTTCTTGCACTTGGATCTTAAGGCTTTGTAGTGACAAGTGTATCCAAAAAAAGTGCAAAGAATTCGAAAAGTTAAGATTGTATTGTGGCTATTACAATTACATATGTATCTGGTAAAAAGTGACCAGTAGATTCTACACACACACGCATACACACACACACACACACACACACACACACACACACACACACACACATATACACATATATATATATATATATATATATATATATATATATATATATATATATATATATATATATATATATATATATATATATATATTTAAATATACATATACATACATACATACATACAGATAAATAGATATACGTATGTATGTATATACACCAAATATTAACCATTCTTGAAAACCAAGGCCATCCCCCCCAAAATCATAACCTCCAGCAGTCCCAAACGCAACCGAGAAGGGCGAAGTGATCATTTGATAAACGCGCCTTGTACCGCCCCAAGGAGCCCATTAAGGGACCTTGTAAAGCCCCCCTTTGTATTGAGCAAACACTGTCTCGGTTTCAGATAACCTAACTGGCACATATCTGCAACAATCTCCCTCCCCCTTCCCCCACCCTTCCCCCCTCCCGGAGAATTAATTCGATCATGCAACAATCACGGCGAGATTCAGTCAACTGGGCCTCTAATTAGAATAGAGAGGGTTTGATACAGAGCTGACTGGCTGGCTGGCTGCGGCGGCGGCGGCGGCGGCGGCGGCGGCGGTGGTGGTGGTGGTGGTGGTGATGATTCGTCTTGTTGTGGAGATAGTAAGGATTTCTAAGATGGATGCGTAACCATATTTGTGGTTGTGGTTTAGTATTTATATGTTTGTGTGTATGTCTGTCTTTCTATCTGTATATCTATATGAATATATTTATGTATACATACAAGTGTATACATATGTACTGTACAGTTACACTAATATATGTATATATATATATATATATATATATATATATATATATATATATATATATATGAATTTGTTTATATGTGTATATGTATGTATATATATATATATATATATATATATATATATATATATATATATATATATATATATATATATATATATATATATATATATATATGCTTGTACCCTTTAAACTTAGAAGATAATATTATTTACCTTTTGTGTTTATTTTTCAAGAAAGAGATTCATCTGTGATATCAAAATCTATGAGCTTATATCTCAAATCCCGCAGAACACACACACACACACACACACACACACACTCTCTCTCTCTCTCTCTCTCTCTCTCTCTCTCTCTCTCTCTCTCTCTCTCTCTCTCTCTCTGAGTTTAAAAGACCTACCATAATTATATAATTTGCATAGGTGAAGTACGTAGTTAATGCGACACTGATTGATTTACCACTATTGACTTTGTCAAATTTATTGAAGAAATGTATCCTTACTGTGTTCGAAATTTGTCATATTGAATTTTATTGGCCTTGTATATTAAAATTGCCCTCAGAATCAAGGCTAAGCAAATAAATATTTCTGAAATTTAAAATTTCCTTTACAGTTGGTAAAAAAAGGTCATATTTCTGTAATATAAATAGGTTCTGTATACTAAAATTTCTTTTAGAATTCGCCAAACAAAATTACATGTTTCTTTTAAATTCGACTAGGATATTCGGTATACCAAGATCCCCACTGAGACTTAAATTAACGAACGATAAGCATGCATATATATATATATATATATATATATATATATATATATATATATATATATATATATATATATATATATATATATATATATATATGTATATATGTATATATATATATATATATATATATATATATATATATATATATATATATATATATATATATATATATATATACTGTATATATATACAGTATATATATATGTATATATATATGTGTATATATATGTATATATATATATATATATATATATATATATATATATATATATATATATATATATATATATATATATATATATATATATATATATATATATATCTACCATTTACCCTCCATTCAGCCGAACGCCATTTACGTTCAGGCGACAATCTAAAATCGCCATTAAGATAATCCTTTACGTTCGAATCAATTAGGAGCCTGCCCCAAATGCAGCGGCGCAGGACGCTCGGGGCGGGAGGAGGAGGAGGAGGAGGAGGAGGAGGAAGAGGAGGAGGAGGTGGAGGTGGAGGAGGGAGTTCCTTTGGAGCCAATAATGGGATGGGCGGCGTAGGATCGTTTGCTGACCGACTCTAGGGGCTCCCTAATTGCGTCAGGGATGGGTGATTGGGCCTCCCTCGGAATGGCCTCGTTAATTTATTCATGTAATTAAGAGGTCTCTCGGACCTGGAGCTGATGCTGGGAGCTTGGTGCTGGTGCTGTTGCTGTTGCTGTTGCCATCACCGTTGCTGTTGCTGTTTTTGCTGTTGCTGCTGTTGTTTCTGGGCCTGCTGTTGCTGTTTCTGAGGCTGCGTTTTCCGTTGTTGTTTCTGCTGCCGCTGTTGCTGCTGTTTTTGCTGCTGCTGCTGCTGTTGTTTCTGCAGTTGCTGTTGCTGCTGTTTCTGTTGCTTCTGCTGTTGCTGCCGCCGTTGTTGGTACTGCTGTGTCTGTAGCTGCTGCTGTTGCTGCTACTGCTGTGTCTGTAGCTGCTGCTGTTGCTGCTACTGCTGTGTCTGTAGCTGCTGCTGTTGCTGATGCTGCTGCTGCTGTTGTTGATGCTGCTACTGCTGTGGCTGCTGCTGCTGCTGTTGTTGCTGCTTTATCTGCTGCTCCTGTCTCTGCAGCTGTGTTTTCTGCAGCTGCTGTTTCTGCTGCTGCTTTTTCTGTAGCTGCAGAAGCAGTATTAGTGGTTAAAGTTGGGCTTGAATTTTTGTGCTTCGTACTAGGGTTGGTGGTTCCCGGCAGATTTTATCTACCCGACGTGTACTGGGATTTAATTATCTTTGGATTCCCGGTAACTTTTTCTTAATGCTGCCGGGAACGAAATGCTATAATCCGTGCTTTGAAACCTGTCAAGATGGGAGAAGCGAGACATTGCAGTCACAGTGGGAGTTCCTTTTTCACCTTCCAAGAATTTTATGAGCAGAGTTCTGTTTCTTTTCAAAAAGGGTAATAAACAAAGAGAAAGAAAACACTTATCGGATTAATGAAATACACAAAAGCTTTCTTAAAAAAAATGCAACAAACAATGTATAGAGATTAGTTTCCATGCGTTACTAAACTATTCTCTTTATTTGGTACAACCCCCGAAAAAAAAACTGGAACAACTTTTCCATTCACGTTCACTCCCGTGAGGGGGGTAGCGCCGTCAGTGAACCTCATGCGGTGCACTGTAGGCATTACTTAAGGTTCTTTGCAGAATACCATCGGCCCCTAGCTGCAACCCCTTTCGTTCCTTTTGCTGTACCTCCTTTCATATTCTCTTTCTTCCATCTTACTTTCCAACCTCTCCTAACAACTGATTCATAGTGCAACTGCGAGGTTTTCCTCCTGTTACACCTTTCAAACCTTTTACTGTCAATTCCGTTCCAGCGCTGAATGACCTCATAGGTCCCAGTGGTTGGCCTTTAGCCTAAATTCTATATTCAGTTCAGTACACGGTCAGAGTCTTAGGCGTCAGGTTCATCTCACTATAAGAAAGAAGAAGAAGAAGAAGAAGAAAAGGCTCAGCACAGACATGCACTCAGATATTGGTACCAATTATTAGATAGGAAGGTGTCTCTGTGCCAAGCATCATTCTTCGAACACTGCCATTTATAAATTTTCCCAAGGAAGTAGGAGTATATGAGGCAGCTGTTGAAAAGACGTCTTAATGTTGCCAAAGTGAAAAATGCTCAGGATCCGTTCCATCTACGTCAGTGGAAGCTGAAGGAGCGTTTTTCGCCGAAGGGCTCTTTATCAGCAAATTGTGAGCTAGACTCGCAAAATCTCTTATGTTTTTAGTTTTCTGTACAAGAAAATTTTTGTGCAGGCTTTGTCTGTCCGTCCGCACTTTGTCCGCCCTCAGATCTCAAAAATTACTGAGGCTAGATGGCTACAAGTTGATATGTTGATCATCCATCCCCCAATCATCAAACATACCAAACTGAAGCCCTCTAGCCTCGATAGTTATTATTTTATGAAAGGTTAAAGTATGCCATAATCGTGCGTCTGGCAGCTATACAGGACAGGCCACCACCGGGCCGTGGTTAAAGTTTCATGGGCAGCGGCTCATACAGCATTATACCGAGACCACCGAAAGACAGATCTATTTTCGGTGGCCTTAATTATACGCTGCACAGAAAACTCGATTGTTCCGAAGAAACTTTCGCAATTTTGTTTTTTGTTCTCAACAAAATTTAACGTATAGTTCTAGCAGAATTTCTACTTTTGTTTTTTTTTGTGTTAAGCTTCATATGTATAGATTTTCAAAGAGATCCATTCAAAGTATGTTTCGTTAACTTTTTCCAAAATTTATTATTTTTCTGCTTTTTGCTCTGGCATTAAATGCCAGCGCTGTGATATTAGAATTACACCTTTAATCAAACCAGCGCGCGCGCACCCACACATACATACCTTTATATATATATATATATATATATATATATATATATATATATATATATATATATATATATATATATATATATATATATATATATATATATATATATATATATATATATATATATATATATATATAGGTATATATATAGATATATATCTATATATATATATATATAATAATTATATATAGATATATATAGTATAAATATATCAAACATACCAAATTGCAGCCCTCTAGCCTCTTTAGTTTTCATTTTATTTAAGGTTAAAGTTAGCCATAATCGTGCCTTTCTAGCAACTATATAGTCAGGCCACCACCTGGCCGTGGTTAAAGTTTCATGGGCCGCGGTGTATACAGCATTATACCGAGACCACCGAAAGATAGATCTATTTTCGGTGGCCTTGATTATACGCTGTAGCGGCTGTACAGAAAACTCGATTGCGCCGAAAAAACTTCGGCGCATTTTTTTTGTTTTTAATTGGCAGTGAACGTTTTGGTATATTATCCTACCTCAAACTCGTGAAGAAACGTCTCTCTCTGTGAACTATGACCTGTTTATACGGATGACCCTTCTTCTTCGGTAAGGTAGTTACTTACCATAGGACAGTCCAATATTGCCAATTAATAAATAAATTAATATGCAAACTGACCTCGTATGTGACAGATTTTAACCAGCCCCCTTTTTTTTCATTTTAAGATCCCTAACATGCCTCAGGTTAATGTAAATTGCTTGAATGTTAAATATATATACGATCCAGAAAATTATATCTGGTGATTGGCAATTATCATGTATCCTTGTTTATTAAAGCTGGGGATACCATAAAAAATATTTCTTCATTTCTGTGTAGAAGTAATTATATTCTTCTGTATTTCTTGTTCTTCATAGTTTTTAACGATATTAACTGACAAGTTTCTCTACGAATTTTCATGAACTGTCTATTTTAATTGTATGTGCCGTGTGCGGTTCATTGTAGGCATTACAAGCTCTTCGTTGGGTGAGTCGGTAGAGCTGCGGACTGGAACTCGCTGGGCCAGAGTTCGATTCCCCGTCCGGCTGATGAAGAGTTAGAGGAATTTATTTCTGGTGATAGAAATTCATTTCTCGTTATAATATGGTTCGGATTCCACAATAAGCTGTAGGTCCCGTTGCTAAGTAACCAATTGGTTCTTAGCCTCGTAAAATAAGTCTAACCCTTCGGGCCAGCCCTTAGGAGAGCATTACTTAAGGATATTTGCAGCGTCCCTTCGGCCCTTAGCTGCAACCCATTTCATTCCTTTTACTGTACCTCCAGTTATATTCTCTTTCTTCCATCTTGCTATCCACTCTCTCCTAACAATTGTTTCATATTGCAACTGCGAGGTTTTCCTCCTGTTACACCTTTCAAACCTTTCTACTGTCAATTTCCTTTTCAGCACTGAAAGACTTCGTAGGTCCCAGCGCTTGGTCTTTGGCCTAAATGATATATTCTGTTCTATTCTTGGTTTTATGTGCCAGATAGTCCAGGCTCTTGTGTATGCATACTACGTCATCATACGCATACAGACATACATCATATCAATAACACGATGCCTACGGATCGCTAAAAAAAACATTTTTTTATTTTTTTCAAGCGATTATTTTTTTCTGATATTTAGACAAACAGCGTGCAAAGGCTGCGGAAGCCTAATTAGAATGTTTCATTTTTTTGTCATGAAAATCAAAAGATTTTTTTTTTTTGCACAGTTTCATTACGATAATTGACAGGGTGAAAAGAAAATTTGATTTGGAGACTGACCTACATTTCCGATTCTGGGAAATATCTTTTTTTTTAAACTTTCTAATATACATGACGGTCGGGTACATATCAACGATTCTCTCTCTCTCTCTCTCTCTCTCTCTCTCTCTTTGTATATATGTATTATATGTATATATATCTATATCTGTATATATATATAAATATATAAATAAATAAATAAATATATATATATATATATATATATATATATATATATATATATATATATATATATATATATATATATATATATATATATATATATCTGGAGAATGACAAAACAATTACATATTCTTTTCTATTTATAGAGTTCAGGATTATAATTCTGTTTTTTTTTTTTTTTTTTTTTGCAAATCTAACTAATGCATTCATTCAGCTCCTAACTAGGTTAGTCACGCTGCAATAGGTAGATTTTAATAATCAGTACCAAAATTAACGTGAAGTAGCTTTTATATTAAATATCATAATTCTTTATAATGAATAAAAAATCATGGAATTTTTAGTAATAGGCGAAATGTGTTTTGTGGTTCTGTTATTTAGGCAATTTTTATTCCAAAAAATAAAGTGGACATCTATCTTTGATACACGGTATATTTGAAAAAGTTGAAACAGGTTTTGTAGATCAGTTATTTATGAAAAAGAAAAAAATAAATGAATTTCGGATGTGATTTTGAGAATAAATAATTAAGGATCTAATAATTGCCAAAGTTCAAACAGTGAAACAGGTTTTTTAGATCAGTTACTTTTAAAATAAAAAAATAAAATTAATATTTGAAATAAAAAAAAAAGATGACCTTTCAAAGTGATTTAGGAAATAAATAATTAAGCCTTTAATAATTGCCAAAGTTGAAACAAATATTTTAGGTCAGTTACTTATAAAATTCCCCACAATTTAAAATGAATATTTAATGTTATTGAAGGGAGAAATATTCATGCACCTACACGATGGCTCAAATATACCCCAAGTAGGTCAATCCGATTCCTCATTGAAAAGACGATTCCATTTGCCACGACTCCGGCGATTAGGAATCATGAAGAGACATATTTCCCGACCTGGATGAAAGATCCAGGAACGGGAATCACACAGGATTAAAACTCGTCCAACCAAGAGCAGTTTTGACCCGAGTATCATTGCTCACAGCTGAATGGCCTCCGGACGTTGATCGGATCAACTACACTTTCCAGTGAGCTGTAAAGACATTCGCCGCGGTTGACGTATTGTTGGTACACCACTGAAGCCCTGGTTTTAAATACAGTGTACATATATATATATATATATATATATATATATATATATATATATATATATATATATATATATATATATATATGTATATATATATATATATATGTATGTATATATACATAGTATGTATGTGTGTATATATATATATATATATATATATATATATATATATATATATATATATATATATATATATATATATATATATATATATATATATATATATATATATATATATATATATATATATATATATATATATATGTATATAGGATGTTTATTCCTGTCTACAATCTATTATATATGGATATATATAAAATCCATGAATGTTTACAGCTTACAATATGTATATATTATGAACATAAATGTATAATTACAGTATATTATGTATGTATTATATATATACTATATGTATAATTATATATATTCTATATGAGTATATATATATATATATATATATATATATATATATATATAACATACTTTAATATTAAAGGGTTAGAATCTTTTGGTTTCGGCCAATTCTAAACGTGTTGATTTACGGCCACAGTTGTGCCTAAAATCTGTAACGTTTCTCGTGGCTCATGGTCTAAGGTGTTGCCAGACGTTTGTTCAAGCTGATGAATAATTCTCATAAAGAAAACATATAGCCTTACAAGTGTAAGTAGACCCTGAAAATCGAACGGCTCGAGAGCTTGGCGTCAGCATTGCCTTTTAGGTTGCAAACATTCAGTTTTTATTTTGTTTTATATACTGTACGATATGTTTTTCTTCATGCGCACGAACGTTTCAAGTTGTCCCTTGTCCTAGGGTAGCGTTAGACGTTAGTTACATCCGAGATTTTAGTGTGAAAATTTTTTACCACGTTGCTTAGCATCATTGTGTTTATCGCCTTTCTCATCGGTTTTGTTGGTGATTTTCTTTATTCATAATTGTTGTTACAACATAAAGATGCCTCCTAAGAAGTATTCTCGTGGGAGGCCAGCATCCTCTCGCAATGTTAAAAGTTATAACGAGAGTAAGCGGAAGAGGGAGGCAAAGTCAACAGCTCAAGTGGTGGGTGAGAGCATTCAAGCACCACACAAGTTGCCATCTTCTTTGCCGACAACATCGCTAGATTTTAACCTTCAACTTTTTCGAAACTTTCGAGAGGGTATTGAGGGTTTTGATTATGCGTTACAGCAAACTGATGTGAAGGTAGAGCCTGAAGAAGTGGAAGTGAAGGAAGAACCCATCCTTGATGCAAGAACTGAAGAAGAGGTGGAGGAGGAGAAAGCAATAACGAAAGAAGAATTGGAGGAGGAGGAAGAAGCTAGCCTTGGTGCAAGAAGTGACGTAATCGGCAAGTGGTCGAACGGTGAACAGCGGATAACCAAAAAGGAGCCCGAAACATCTGAGGAAATAAATGAAACTAAATTTTTTTAGAGGGATTTGATGAAAGTGATAGTTATAACAGTGAGTGACTATGAAAATGACATTCTCGATGGCTTAGGTTGGTCGGATGGTGATGGGATGAACTAAGTGACCCTACGTATTTACAAGAAAGTGATTCTGATAATGATGGTGATGAACATGAAGGAGAAATTAGGTAGGGTCTTCCACCTCCCGCTCTTCATCTGGTGAACGTGATGGTGTTCGTATGCGCCGTCGGCACTGGCAACAGATGGTGGTTGGACTGATGGCCATGACTAGTCCCAAATAATTATGCGTTTACTGGGTCAGCAGGGGTGACACGTGATTGAGAACTAAATCCAAACAGCGAAGAATCTGACTATTTTCGCATATTTCTAGATGATGAAGTAGTGCAAGTCATGGTCGACGAAACCAGTCGTTGTCACTCGGCCCGGGCTGGGGCCAGACTTCCCACAGCAGGGTAAGATGAAGAAGTGGGTTGATGTTTGTTTGCGAGAGATGCTGGTCTTTCTGGTTCCCACCTTACTCATGCCTCACGTTTCAAAACATCGGGTGAGAGATTACTGGTCAACAGATATATATATATATATATATATATATATATATATATATATATATATATATATATATATATATATATATATATAATTATATATATATATATATATATATATATATATATATATATATATATATATATATATATTATATATATTTACACACCAGTATTTTTTGATTTCATGCCACGAGACAGATACCAAGACTTATATCATTATTTCCATTTCATAGACAATACTCTGTGGGACACGCAGTCTAATGACAGGTTGTGGAAAATTAGAATCATTTCAGAAATGATAAGGGAACGGTTCAAGAAATATTTTCATCCATTCCAAAAACTGGTCGTTGATGAAAGTTTAGTTTTATTCCAAGGTCGCCTTTTACTCAAACAGTATATATAAGAACGAAAAGAAATCGTTTTGGAGTAAAAATATATATATAATATGTGACTGCAAAACAGGATATGTTCTGGACACTTATTTATACATGGATAGACGTAGATATTCCAGCAAATGATCCCTTGGATCACTCGGGGGCAGTAGTAAAGACGCTGATTAAACCCTATCTGAACGAAGGCCATACCCTTTATACCAGTAGTTACTATACCAGCCCGGGGCTTGTGCGTATCTACATGAAAACAACACCGGCTTGGTTGGGGCCGTGCGAGACAATAGGAAAGGGATGCCTGTTTTCCCTAGGCGTATGAAGAAAGTCGACGCTGTTATTAATCGGAAGAAGGACTATAACCTTGCCATAGAATGGAAAGACCGAAAAGAATTCAATTTGCTGTCAGGCATTCAAACTGGTCAAATGGTTTCCACTGGCAGACAACACCACGGGACTGGAGAAACCTTTTACAAGCCGGATGTTATTGTGGACTACATGAAAAGCATGAGACCCGTAGACAAATCTGACATGCAAGTATGGTACGTGGCATTCACCCAAAGAATAATGAAATGGTACAAAAAGGCCCTATTCCACATTATAGACGTGTGTATGTTGAATGCTTACAATTTGTATGAGCTTCAAACAGTTAACTCTATTTCTCTGATAGTCTTCTCCACGAATGTGTGTAAGCAGCTGTTGACCAAACATGGAGAATTTCAAAGCACTTCCAAGGGAAGAAGAGTAGAGCCACCGGAAACGTCTCTTCTGGTACCCGGACAGTGGTGCCAAACCCACTTCTTTGGAACGCCTTCCGGATACGAAATCTGGACAAATCGGGCAAAGGACCTGTCGTGTATGTTCTCAAACAAAACATATAGAACGAAGAAGGCAGAAGGCTGTCACAGCCTGATGCCCTGCCTGTAATGTGGGCTTATGCCTGTCCTGTTTCAAAAGATACCACAGCCAAAGCGTATTCTAAATGAGAGAGAGAGAGAGAGAGAGAGAGAGAGAGAGAGAGAGAGAGAGAGAGAGAGAGAGAGAGAGGAGGGGTGGGAGGTTTAATGTATGATGGATACATTTTCATACTTTTAATTTCGAGTAAACTTTTTATATACATTTTTTTACATTTATGGGTATGTTTCACTGTCATTGCATTACGGTATGTTTCACTTACGTAATTATATTTTATATTTCGATTTTAGAAAAAGAGGGAATTTGATTTTTTTTTTTTAGTGTACCGTGGGATAGCTTCCATACTTTTTATTCCATACATCTTTTATTTCAAGTAAACTTTTTTTTTAATATTTTACATTAATTGTATATTTCACTTTCATAATTTAGGGATAAATTTCGGCATTCATAATTCTATTTCTATATATGTCGACTTCAAAGAGAGAGAGAGAGTCTGATCTTTTTCAATGAATGTTGGACAGATTTTGATACTTTTCGTATTTTTGTGGGTAAACTTTTTTTTTCTTTAGGTAAAAATAATAATTTAGATTATTTTCTGTATACAACTGCAAACATTTAGAATAAGTTGATATGCCTTTGAAGAAGCCATGCCCGGGTCGAAAGCGCTTCAGCCAGCCGCTTCTCCGCTTACAGCCTGTAGAAACTTTTATAATCACACAATTTTTTTTAGAATTTTCTTTTTGTTCCACGTGCATGTGCATGTCGACGTGCCTATTTCAAATGCATATCCGTATCTGGTAAGATTGATCTGTGGATATATATATATATATATATATATATATATATATATATATATATATATATATATATATATATATATATATATATATATATATATATATATATATCTATTTATATTTATAATACGTTTGTAATTGTAATTTTACATACATACATACATACATACATATATAATATATACATACATGACATACATACATCGAACCCAGGTCTCTCAGGTGGAAAGCAAGGGCGTTACCCATACAAGTCTAAAAGAAGTTGGAACCTGAGAGCAACTGCATAGGAATTATATAACTGCTTGCATACCAGCGAGTTTTCCCCAACTTATGACTCAGCAATGACCCAATAGACAACATTTCATCGAATTATCCTTCTATATGAATAAGATAGAAATCATCAACACACAATCACGTGTGGAACAGAAATATATCAGCTTAAAGCGCTGGTTGTACCATCACCAAGTCTGCAAAAGGCATGTTGAAAACAAAATTCACCGGTCTCTTAGGTCTTATACCCTAACGTATTACCTTACTAAGTTTTGCAATCTGCGGTATGAATAAGAAGCGTAATCAGTTTTTCACAAAAGGTTTTGCTGTTACGCACTGTTTAAAAAAATGCTCAAGACAAGATTCAAGTGGGCATGATTGTTTTTAAAATTTTTTTTAGTTAGTCGCCTATTAAACGTTTCAAACTTGTGGTGGGACAACGCCTAAATCAGCGCTTCATACATAATCAACAAAGTAATATTTTATGCCTGTTAAATGGAGGTATGGATCAGCAATCTAGCCATTTATCTTTTAAACGTAGAAATCGCTTCATCTTTTCCATAACTCTGGGTTCCAGGGACCTCTGTCGACATGGGACAAAAACTGGTTTTATTCTTATGAATAAATGATCCAGTATGTTTAGTCTCTTAAGAGTTCCTTGTGCTCTTCGCTCTCTTGACCTGGTACCCACCAGCTTATCATTCTTATTCACTGTATTATTTTCGTCTCACCTCCTTTTACAAAACTACATATCTGTATTCTA
>NC_089777.1:26374036-26481536 GCF_040412425.1 Macrobrachium rosenbergii | reverse complement strand
CATTTATTCTTTCGTTGCTGTAATGACGATGTTACTGTCAGTTCTTTTCGCCTTCTTTCTCTTCCTCATATAATCGCATTTTACACACGTCTCATTACCTTCCCTATTTATCACTAAACATTTCTTCCACCTTCAAGAAATACACTGTCACGCATCTTCGTAATTGCGACGATAACTTGGGTTCTTTATCAAAAGAAAATTGTGATATTCATGGAGCTAGAAAAATATTTTCGCAACCGTCGTGTTATTGAGATATATTTCTCCGCTTTGAATGTATGTATATTTCTCTACTTTGAGTATATGTATGTTTCTCTGTTTTCAATATATGTATATTTCTTTACTTTTGAATTTGTGTATATTTCTCTATTTTCAATATATGTATATTTCTCTACTTTCAAATTGTGTATATTTTTCTATTTTGAGTATATGTATATTTTTATATTTTGAATATATTTATATTTCTTTACTTTGAATATATTTATATTTCTTTACTTTGAATATATGTATATTTCTCTATTTTGAATATATGTATATTTGCTTTTACTATATTTGAATAGCATTAAATTTTCTTTTGTTAGGTGATGTATATAACAGAGAGAGAGAGAGAGAGAGAGAGAGAGAGAGAGAGAGAGAGAGAGAGAGAGAGAGAGAGAGAGAGAGAGAGAGAGAGAGAAATTTCCCGGAATCACTCATCTTATTTTCTGCAATTGCAAAATCCATTTACCTCTTAAGCTTCGCAAATGTGGGTTTTTATCCAACAGCATTCCTTTTGGAGAAAGCCTCATCAAAGGCAATGGAATTAAAAAAGAAACATATTTTATTCCTCTCGATTTTGTTTTTCATTCTGGGAATATTGCTCTCAGCTCATTACAGAAATAAAATTATGCAAGATGTGGTCTGACCCAGTTGTCTAATGGGCTGTTGGGTGAATAAAATACTTTTAAATTTTCACTTCATACTTGTTCACTAATCTTGGATCATCTTAGCGGCTATGATTACTAATTATGCTATTTTCTATTACTTCCACGTTTTAGGATTAAGTTTATATATTTTCTGTTTAGTTATTGCATAACAGTTTATTGCTTGTATTAATTTCGAGTGCATTTCCATCCGTTATACTTTACATGCTTTATGCATTATTATTATTTCTTGTTAAAGAGGATGGCTGCAGCGTGCGAGTTGATCTTATATTGTGTTTTGTCATTTTTCATTATAATACGCTTCTCTTGCACGCTAATATTGGTCAACAACTGGCCAATGTTCATATTTTGACGAATATAAACAGCGTTTGTTCAACAGTTTTATTTTCTGTAGAAATGCAGGGTAGTGAAAATTGGTGCGGTAACTCCGTAGACGTTTTAGCAGCTCCGTTCGGAGTTTCTTCTGTCGTCTTTACCAGCAGATGGATTCTGGATATTTCGGACCTTCTTTCGTAATTTTTCTTGTCGACATGTTTCGACCAGCCTGTTAATCTTCATCTGGACGGATGAGACGAATATGGAGACACGGGGCGCGGGTCACGGTCAAGGCAGTGCTGAATTTTGATTGGTCGCAGTTATCGTTCCGTTAGAGCCTTCTTCCGAGTCGCGCTCTTGAGTTCTACGCCGTAATGGGACTAGGAACTCGCTGCCCGCAGATGGACGCTCCTGAGTTCGAAGGTCTTCCGGCGAGTCGGTAGAGTTGGCCAGTGAAGAGTCTCCGGCCGGCTTAGAGGAATTTATTTCTAGTGATAGAAATTCATTTCTCGGTATAATGTGGTTCGGATTCCACAATAAGCTGTAGGTCCCGTTGCTAAGTAACCAGTTGGTTCTTAGCCACGTAAAATAAGTCTAATCCATTGGCCCAGCCCTAGGAGAGCTGTTAATCAGCTCAGTGGTCTGGTAAAACTAAGGTATACTTTCTTAACCTACATGGTACTCAGATTGGACTTCTCTCTCCCGATGTGTAGGGCTTCCAGGAGGCGCGCGCAGGCGGCGGTGGTCGGTCGTATGGTCAATTACCTCGATGACAGGGATAATATCACCTCTTTTTACTCTTAGGTTATGGGCAGTCCTGGCATGATTACCTACATATGGCACCTTCCTGAGCATGGCAGGGGATCCTCTTTGAGAAGCGCATGATAGTCATACTGATGTGAGCACCGAGGCACTCTCGGGCGGGGCATTTGTATCGGTACAACACGTTGGTTGTCTTCAAGGGATCCTGCGTGGAGGGGGCCGGGTTATTTTTTATCACGAGGCTGCTGATTTTCTTATTTCTGTAAAATATGACGAGCTTGATATTTTCCTCCTCGTCTTTATATCCCTTGTGAAGTCTTCCCTTATAGAAGAGTCTGATGTTATCAGAGGTGCAGAGCGAGCTTCCTGGTGGTACCATCTATCCACGACTCTTCTAATGCACCTGTCCACCTCCCGATTTATATGACCATTATTGACAAGAACCTTGGCAACGTGTTCCAGCTGTACCTGTGTGTCCGTCAAGGAGGGGCAGTGCGAGAGAGCTCTTCTGACGAAGGCGCTGATGGCAGATGGTTTAATCTCATTATTATTATTATTATTATTATTATTATTATTATTATTATTATTATTATTATTATTATTATTATTATTATTATTATATCTGTTTTGTATTAAAATTTGTTTCACTACTAGATTTCTTATGTTTTATTAAGTTTTTTTCTATTTAGCGTATTAATGATAAAATTATAAGTGTTTAATAATTCATCCCATCATACAAAATACGTTGAAAGAAAAATTATGACTAAACGGAAACAACAAAGCAAAAACATAAATAAATAAATAACCACCAACAACAAGAATAGGGAAATTTTTTTAAAGATTTATACCAAAGCAGAAACAACAACAAAAAACAAAACAAAAAACAACGCCAGCAACAATGACTAACCTACTTGCGACAACAGCAATAATAAACCTCCATGGCTTCAATAGGACTCCGATTCCTCCTGCCTCTGCTCCTTCGAGTTCCCATCAGAGGAATCCTTCGAGGCGCATGTGGGGTTCGCCTGATCAGCTCTCGGCCCCGGCCAAGTTATCGGGAGTTCGCGTCAAGTTCTGATTATTCTCGGAGCAGTCGTGGTAATATGGCGCGGCCTTGGTCTTGGCGTCTCCGCGGCCGGTAAACTGGAAAGCCTCCTCTCCTGAGAAGCCGTGGAAATAAGGAGTCGGAAAGGAAGATCATTTTTCCTTGAAGGATTTTGCTTATTCATGTTAATGTAGATGCACAACTTAATGTGATTTTCATGGCTGTGTTTGTTTGTGTGTATCGGTCTACACGCACAAACACATTATATATATATATATATATATATATATATATATATATATATATATATATATATATATATATATATATATATATATATATATATATATATATATATATATATATATATATATATATATATATATATATATATATACATACATATATATATATAATTTATATATAATATATATATATATATATATAATTTATATATAATATATATATATATATACATATATATATATTTATATTTAAAGGTTACCAAAATATATATTTATTAGACTTTCTTGGGAACATTGCAAGGTTACAAAACTATTTATATGTTTTTCTTAACATTTCATATTAATTTCTAAATTTTCTTGAAGACATTTCAAGATTATCAAAATATACATTTTGCATAGCATTTCATATTAATCTACTAGATTTTCTTGAAGACATTTCAAGATTAATAAAGTATTTATATTTTTCATAATATTTCAAATTAATTACTAGATTTTCTTATAATCATTTCAGGGTTACCAAAATGTTCAGTTTCATAACATTTCATATTAGCTTATTGAAAATCTTGAAGACACATTTGAAAGTTATCAAAATATATAGTTTTTATAACATTTAATATTACTAAATTTCTTGACCACATTACAAGGTTACCAAAATATATATCTTTCATAATTGTCATACTAGTTTATTAAGATTTCTTGACACATTTTGAAGGTTACCAAAATATATATTTATATGACATTTTATATTATTAAAATTTCTTGAAGACACATTTCAAGAATACCAAAATATATAATTTTCATTACATTTCAAATTAATTTACTATATTTTCTCGAAGATACGTTCTCCGTAGGGGGTTAGTGCCGTTAGTGCACCTAATGTGGTGCACTGTAGGCATTACTTGAGGTTCTTTGCAGCGTGCCTTGGGCCCTAGCTGCAACCCCTTTCGTTCCTTTTACTGCACCTTCCTTCATATTCTCTTTCTTCCATCTTACTCTCCAACCTCTCCTAACAATTGATTCATAGCGCAACTGCGAGGTTTTCCTCCTGTTACACCTTTCAGACCTTTTACTGTCAATTTCCATTTCAGCTCTGAATGACCTCATAGGCCCCAGTGCGTGGCCTTTGGACTAAATTCTACATACAACCCAATTCAATTGAAGACACGCTTCACCTTGAAACGATCCTTCCAAAAGCCACGTGAAGAAAAATGTCCTAATCCTTTTCTTGGGAGTTTTTTTTTTTGAATGACAAAGAGAAGTCTTCGACAATGGCGGTCGTAATTGCATGTTCATACGAACTTTTGTGTCCCGAAGTTTATTGCAAATTCGTTTTGTCAATTTTTATTCTCCCCTTTGCAAGTTCCCAACTTCGCTTTTCTTGTATCGTCAGCCGCTTGTAATTCCTCCTCGGGAGTTGCCATTGTTCAAAGTTTGGTGGAGAATAGTCGAAACGGAAAGGACACACACACACAGAGAGAGAGAGAGAGAGAGAGAGAGAGAGAGAGAGAGAGAGAGAGAGAGAGAGAGAGAGAAGGAAATGACATAAAAAGAGTGAGAGAGAGGCGGAAATGACAGAGAGAGAGAGAGAGAGAGAGAAAGGAAATGACATGAAAAAGAGAGAGAAACGGAAATGACATAAAAAGAGAGAGAGAGAGAGAGATGACATGAAAAGGAAATGACAAATGACAGAGAGAGAGAGAGAGAGAGAGAGAGAGAATGACATAAAGAGAGAGAGAGAAAGAGAGAGAGAGAGAGAGAGCAAAGGAAATAACATTGAGAGACAAATGACACACAGAAATGACAAAATAAATTGAGAGACACACGCACACAGAAATGACAAAGAGAGAGAGAGAGAGAAAGAGAGAGAGAGGGAGAGAGAGAGAAGAGATCCATCTTCAACTCTCAGCCATTGATTGCTCTATAACTTGCAGGCAACTCTATGGAGATTCTCTGACAGAAGATTGGAAACCACAAAATGATACATTTTTTCCCTTCCCAGTTTATTTCCCCTTGTCTTTCTGTTCAGGCTCTCTTGTAGCACAGTTCCACGACTGTGGAGTTTTTCTTTTCTAGTTTTTTATTTTGATTCCAGATGTCTTTCTCTTCATATATCTGTAGTTTTTCAGTAAGACAGGCATTTAATTGACCAATCATTGCTCAGTTCTTACTTTAATCTTTAAACTGAGAATGTCCAAAAATTTAGGAAAGGATTCACATATAATTTGCTTATAGTATTTACAGTTGATCTTTTATTTTGTCTTCTTGCTCATGCAATATTGATAATTTTTCTCCTTTGAATGCCTGGATATTTCAAATCCTGAGTCAAGTGAAGTCATTGCGTTGATCTAAGTTTTGCTTTGGAAGTATTGTTCTGCAGTTGGTGTTAATCAGTTCGAGTTGTCCTAGCTTATTTGAGTTCCATCCATACTTTCTAATTTATTTTGTTATTTTTGAAGGCGGGTCGCTCAGTTGTTGGTGGGGGCGGGAGAAACCATTGCATACACCTTGGGAGAAATGGTGTATGGATTGTTAACCATTTTTTCTTTGAATGAATTAACTTTTTATGTATAGTTTTACGGATAAATATCCTGTATGCTGTACCTTCAACCTAAGGTATTTTTCTCGTATTTTGTCTTGCATTTGTAATGAAACAAATGTGAAGATGGATGTTGTCATTCACGGCCCAGAAAGGATATAACGTAAGAATGAGATACAAAGGATGAAGGGTCATTGTAACTTGACAAAGGGAATTCCTGTCTCTATTAAAGATACTGTAGAAATGTGGTGCATAAATCAGAATTATATAAGTATTGTGTGTAAGAGTGAGTGCGTGCGTGCGTGTGTGTGTGTGTGTGTGTGTGTGTGTGTGTGTGTGTGTGTGTGTGTGTGTGTGTGTGTGTAAGAGAGAGAGAGAGAGAGAGAGAGAGAGAGAGAGAGAGAGAGAGAGAGAGAGTTCCAAGGGACTTCATGGCACTGAGTAACCCCAATTACCGAGCACAATATCTCTCAAGCAAATCTTCTAACTTAATGAACTCGAGTGAACCCTTTCTCTCTCTCTCTCTCTCTCTCTCTCTCTCTCTCTCTCTCTCTCTCTCTCTCTCTCTTCCCCCAAACTCCATTACCAATGATCAGCATTCACTGGAGTCCTCCTTCGTTCCCTCCTTCCCTGGCATTCTAACAATTCACGCCCTTGGTGGGGAATGCAAGTGTTTCCTCCCCAGCAGCAGTCGCAGGGGAGGAGTCTGGAGTCTGCTTCTGTGCCTAGACTTCAATCCTTCCAGGAGGAAGTCGGTCCAGGAAGACTCGGGTGAGTTTGCTTTGTTTCATTTGAAGGGAATGTGAAAAGTTAATCTCTATTGATTTAAATTGATTGCAACAACAGTCCAGAGGCTGTCAGGTATCGTATTGCTTTATGGATGAAGAATATGGTAAAGAATAATTATTCAGTGATTGTTCTTGTCGTGAAACATTCAGGTGATTACGGGAATAAAACTTATCAATACTTGAAGAGGAAAATAGATAAACAAAAGAGTTAATGTATATCATATAAACTAAAGAACTCGCTTTGCCTTTTCTCGCTCTTATAGTGTTCTTAACCCAAAGATGTAATCTGAATTTCCTTGGCATCATTAATGAGGGGTGTTAAAAGTGATTGATGATCTGTCAGGAAAGTTAATGTTAGTTTTAAAAAAAAGTTAAAAGAGAGAGAGAGAGAGAGAGAGAGAGAGAGAGAGAGAGAGAGAGAGAGAGATCAGACCCAAAATAAAAAGAGCACCCCTTCCCCCCAACAAATAAAACCTCAGTCTTGGGACTGTGTTAGGAGAGAGTCTGGACAGAAAGACAAGGGGAAATAAACTTGAGGAAAAAAATATCACTTTGTGGTTTCCAATCTTCTGTCAGAGAATCTCCATAGAGTTGCCTGGAAGTTATAGAGCAATCAATGGCTCTGAGAGTTGAGGATGGTTGGCCCTCTCTCTCTCTCTCTCTCTCTCTCTCTCTCTCTCTCTCTCTCTCTCTCTCTCTCTCTCTCTCTCCTGTTCCCATTTCGTTTCCACCATTTCCCTGAGGTTTCTCACACCCAAACTTCGAACAATGGCAGCTCCTCGAGGAATTACAAGCGGTTGGTGGTGCAAGAAAAGGAAAGTAGGAACTTGTGAGGGAAATAAAAGACAAATCTGAAAGATCCTTTAGGATGGGGAGTTCCTCCTCCTGAAGCTGCAATTACGATCAGTTTGGTCAAGGACTTATCGTGTGTCACTCAAAGTCCTACGAGTAGGTTTAGGCTATTTACCGCCGTTGCTGGTTTTGGAAAACTGGCTTCTAAAAATAATTATACTAGACACGCCATGGATCATTAGATAGCGTTCAAGTAAGGAATAGTAGACTTTAGTGAGAAGCTAGTCATGTGAATATAGACTCAGAAAGGTGATGAATTATGAAAGGATTAATATCAGTAAAAAGATTATATTTTTGTTCCCTGAAGGAGGAAGAGGGTTTGCTTAATGGTGTATGCGATATTATTATTATTATTATTATTATTATTATTATTATTATTATTATTATTATTATTATTATTATTATTATTATTATTATTATTTCGGTAGATGAAATAAAAAAATCAACGATCTCCTAGTTTTTATTTCAGTAAGTCATTCATGAATTGGTTTGCAATATGTATGACGTGTATATATTTCTAAATTGAGCATGATCGTAAATTTTTATGAATATATGTGTATGTCAGTATATACTGTATAATCATGTGTGCCAGTATTCATGAAAAATATACATACATACATTATATAAAAGTTATATATATATATATATATATATATATATACATACATAAATATGCAGTATATATATAATATATATATACATATATGTGTGTATATATATGTATATATATATATATATATATATATATATATATATATATATATATATATATATATATATATATATAATATATATATATATACATATATATATATATATATATATATATATATATATATATATATATATATATATATATATATATATATATATATATATATATATATATATATATATATATATATACATGAATCCAAAACTGACGTGAAGTGCATATTCAGTCTAATGTACTAAAGTTAGAACTTCGAAGATTCTTTTGAAGACAAAAGCGTTTTTCTGGAGAGAGAGAGAGCTAATGTATTCTCCCTACAGATACTGTAGATATACGCATACTACTTAGCAAATATCACCTTACTCCCCGGCTCTTGTAGTACTTTTACTTTTCGCTTGTCATTAAAAATTAACATGGTTTCCCTGCCGAATAATTTTCACTTGCGTATTAAAAAACATGACACAAAGCCTCTTCTAATTTCCATAGGCCTAACACACACCCCATACCGCCCACCTCCCCCAACTCCCGTCTTTAAGACCCGTTATTAGAATTTGATAGAAGTTTGGCAGTTTTTGATGGACTATTTCCTTACTGACAGGTAGGTAACTGAAACTATTTAGGTCAAATAGAAAACGAGATGTACTTCCCTGTAAAGATGCCTTTCCTTAAAGTGCTTCAGTTACTCACCTTGAGTGGTTTATGATTAAGGTCCCTCGGCAAGTTCCCAAATGGTTGCTACAAAAACATTAAAACTTTCCTTAATGGCAAAGATTTTGTCTCGGTGAATTCTTCCCTAGCCTCTTTCCCACTAAATTGTGTACATTGATAACTATTGTAGGAACACAAGTCAGAGCCTTAAATTAAGTTTTGCAGTCACTGTTCTTGTTAAGCTAAGAAGCCCAGACCTATTGGGATGAGTGTTTGAAAACTGCAATAGATTTTTGATTCTTTATGGCTGCAGATATGTAAGGTATGAGTATAGGTACTTATTCTCTAAGAAATCTTCATCACAGAGGTAGCAAGTATTACTTACATGATACAATTGACAAGGTCACATTCTTTCAATTCATTTTTCATTTTCCATCAAAAGCAATAAAAAATAGAAAAAATAAGAAAATAAAAACATGAAAAGCAGATAAAAGCCCCATCATCTAATAGTTGGCATTCGAGGCAAGACACTCATTCTGGAATTCTCTTCATACTTTTCACTTCCCCACACTTTAATCTTGGCCTTTCAAAATGGGTCTCGTATTTCTTTCGGAGTTAATTTTATTCCTTTTTTCCTGTCTTTTGTTAGTTGCCATCAAAGCTAGGCTGGACTGGGACATTACATTTACCTTTCCAAGAGTTTCAACATCAAATAAAATGGGTCAGCAATTTCCTCAAAGGATAAAAAGACCTAAATAAGAATACGGTCTCCAAAAGCCAACATTTCTCAACAATCGATCTCACATGTCGATTGGCTTCATCAACCACCTCTGTTATTGAAACATGCACCTGTGCAGAACTGAATGGTTATTATCCTAACCTACTCACATCACATTAAAGGCATTTGGAATTTATTCCTGCGCAAGTAATTTGTATGGGCTGTTCAGTCCCATACAGGTGTAAACACTGCTTTCAGCGGCAAGATATAAACTACAACGATGAAAGAGTGGAGTCAATATACCTTCTACTGAGACAAGTTTGGAATTGTCTTCTGTCTACCTAACATTGCCACGCCTGCGGTTGTTTTTTTTTTTTTTTTTTTTTTTTTGCTTTGTTTAGGTGGGTGCACACCTTGCCTTAAAGTGAACTAGAGTAAGCTGCATTATATAAGGTAAACTCATGCCTTATACTTTTGTTAATATTGCCAGTTCTATCACTGCTATGACCTCTACAAATTTCGACAGATCTGTATTGAAACCAGTACTTCTACTACTTTTGTTAATATTGCCAATACTATCACTGATAGGACCCCTACAAATTTTGACAGATTTGTCTTGAAACCAGTACCTCGGCTACTTTTGTTAATATTGCCAATACTATCACTGATAGGACCCCTACAAATTTTGACAGATTTGTCTTGAAACCAGTACCTGGGCTACTTTTGTTAATATTGCCAATTCTATCACTGCTACGACCTCTACAAATTTTAACGATTTTTTCTTGAAACCAGTAACTACTATTTTTTGTTAATATTGCCAGTACCATCACTGCTGGGACCCCTAAAAATTTCGACAGATTTGTCTTGAGACCAGTACTGCCACTGCTTTTGTTAATATTGCCAATACTATCACTGCTGGGACCCCTAAAAATTTCGACAGATTTGTCTTGAAACCAGTACCGCTGCTGCTTTTGTGAATATTGCCAATACTGTCACTGCTACGACCTCTATTGCCTATATTAGTCCAGAAGACGATGCTGCCAGTGGTGGCTTCGAATTCATCAGCCAGCATCCTTGCACATGTGGCTCTCGCTTGATCAGCTCTGCTTCGACCAAGTTTACCAGAGTTCGAGAAGTTTTGATTATTCTCAGAGCAGTCGCAGAAATATCAGTCTTCGTCGTGAGGATAAACTGAAAAGGTTTCCGGGAATGAATGGTGTTAAGAAGGTGGGAAAGAAAAATGTATGTGTGCTTTGAAGAATATATTTTTCCTGTAATAGCGTTTGGGAATGCACTAAGAGTGTATATATATTCTATATATATATATATATATATATGTACCATCATATATCGACAGATACCATATGTTATATATATATATATTTCGACAGATATATATATATATATATATATATATATATTATATATATACAAACATTTATACATATATACATTACAATTATTCTACATACATACATGAATATATATATATATATATATATATATATATATATATATATATACATATATATATATATATATATATATATATATACATATACATATACATATATATATATATATATATATATATATATATATCTTACAAATTTGTGCACGTAATTAAAATATGCCTGTCCATTCACTATATAAATACAATAATACTTTTATGACTCATTCTGTGTGGATGTATTACCTAAAGCTGTTATGATTCGCAAAATATACATTACCTGAAATGACCACATTAGCCTGCCATGCTCTAAATGAGCGCCCACGGGAATGAATGAAACATTTCATTGTCTTCATATAATGTTTATGCTTTCATTTATCTCTGAAAATACCAGAATCTCTTTAATCCTTTAAATCTTAAATCAGACTTTTTTTTCTCGTTCATTCTGGGATCCTCTTTTACCAGAAAATCAAGTTATGATGAATTACTGTAAATGATGCTTTATCCCTCGTCACTTTTTTGTGCTAATGAAATCGATCAAGACTTTTGGGTATGTCAAGACAAATCTGTCAAAATGATCGTTTTTGTTGATATATAGAGGTACTGGCTTCAAGACAAATCTGTCAAAATTTGTAGAGGTCTTCAGTAAGTACAAATTTGGCTATCTTCAAAATTTGTAGACTGGTTTCAAGAGCAGTAATGGTAGAGGTACTTTAGCTATCTTAACAAGACATATCTGTCAAAATTTGTTAAAAGAGCAGTAATGGTATCAGCTTTAGCTATATTGATAGCACTGGTAACAGTGGCAAAAGTTGTAAAACAGTGGCAAAAGTTGTAAAGGTACCTGTGCCAAGACAAATCTGTAAAAATCTATTTGTTCTAAAGTAAGGACATTTCTTGTTTGCGTTACTGTAATTTCTGTAATCTCTTCTGTAGTAGTTCTTTAAGTCTCCAATGAATAAAATTTGGGGACAGGGGTGGTGTTGAGGGGACTATAGTAGTGTTCATTCGTCTAAGTGTAAGTTCATTTAATGTCAGTCTTGTCCATCGGTCTGCCTGTTATGCTTACCTTGTCATCGTAACCGCTCTGACAAGACTGAAGGCATTTCAGTCAGATTTGGTACAGAGTTGATCTGACATGCATAGATTCATGGAGGGAGACGTCTGCCGTTACTGTCTGTCTCTCGCGTCTGTCATTTACCTTAGTTAACGCTCGTATAGTGATTAGTGTCGTGGCATGCCACTCAGATGTCGCGGGTTCGCTTCTCCCCCAGGGCGATGAAAAATCACTGGCTCTGTAACATGATCAGTTACTGCTGCTGCGTGGGGTCTGTGGTGGGAGGTTGAAACCAACATTGTTTGGAAGCTTGAATTTCAAGTCAATGGCCCCTTTGGTGTGCTTGTTCCATATGAATAGGTTTCATCTAATTAAATAATAATAATAATAATAATAATAATAATAATAATAATAATAATAAAATAAAATAATAATAATAATAATAATAATAATAAAATAAAATAATAATAATAATAAAATAAAATAATAAAATAATAATAATAATAATAATAATAATAATAATAATAATAATAATAATAATAATAATAATAAAAATAAAAATAAAAATAAAAATAAAAATAAAAATAAAAATAAATAAAATAAAATAAAATAAAATAAAATAAAATAAAATAAAATAAAATAAAATAAAATAAAATAAAATAAAATAAAATAAAATAAAATAAAATAAAATAAAATAATAATAATAATAATACACGGTTGAAGGGACTGCAGCCAAGCTTGGTTGAAGGTAGATAATTAAGTATATGAGGTTACATCGCCTATCCGTCTGTCAGCATGCCTGTCTACAGTACATGCCAATCCGTATTTCTGTCAACTTGTCTGTATCGCTTACCTAGGTATTGCAGCATCTATTTATCTCGAAGGGATTTCAGCCAAACTGCGTCCAACGTCAGACGCAATTACATTTATGTACTTTAGTACAGACGGCTGTCTTTCTGTTCATCTGTCTGTAAATCAGGCTGCCTGACTTGAACCTTGTCATGGCAACTTCTCTTACATGGTTGAAATCATTTCTGTGAAATCTGATAGAAAGGTAGCCCATCAAATAGAGATGTGCATTCGGTAAGATCGCCATCTGTCTGTTCACCAATCTCTTTGTGAAGCTTACCTTTTCATCACAACTGCTACATTTAGCGTACGCATTGATTAAACACTTTTCTCGGAATGATTCTTTTCCTTACGTCTGTTGCAGGCCTTGCTATTTTAACCATGCCCACAATAGTGTGAGTGAGATTGTGTTCCCACTCGTGTGTTTATTTGTTCATTCACACGTTTCTGAGAAGTCCAAATCCTTGCATTCACGCGATTGCTTTCAGATTTATGAAAACTCATCGTTGCGACAATGTCAAATGACTCCTATTGTGCATTATAGTTATGTGAATGATAATGAAGCACTCTGGAACTGAATTTTCGCTGGCTGAAGCTTGAGGCATCAAAGAATGATTTGTGCAATTATTTTTTTTGTGGAGGGGGACCGGTCTCCTTATTTCTGTTCCACTGGGAAAATTATTATCCGATACATTGATCTTTACTCTTAGCTCACACGGATTAACCTCCACGTGTCAGAAATCGGTTTCTTCATTTTATGTGAACAGGACTTAATATTTCAAAGCTTACCAAATTCTGACTGATATTTCAGAGCTTACCATATTCTGAATAATATTTCAGAGCTTACCATATTCTGAATAATATTTCAAAGCTTACCATACTCTGAATAATATTTCAGAACTTACCATATTCTGACTAATGTTTCAAAGCTTACCATATTCTGAATAATATTTCAGAGCTTACAATATTCTGACTAGTATTTCAGAGCTTACTATATTATGACTAATATTTAAAAGCTTACCATATTCTGAATAATATTTCGAAGCTTACCATATTCTGACTAATATTTGAAAGCTTACCATATTCTGACTAATATTTGAAAGCTTACCATATTCTGACTATATTTCGAAGCTTACCATATTCTGATCAATATTTCAAAGCTTACCATATTCTGCAATATTTCAAAAGCATACCATATTCTGAAAATCAGGATAAAAAATAAAATGATGCAATGATATAAACAATATTAACGCTGACAAAAGGGTTATGATTATAACGAATAATATAAAAATCTTGTACGAAGTCTTCAACACATAAACATTTTTATATAACATTTATATATGGATTATAAAATAACACAGCCGTTGCTATACGATTCATACTTTATTAACATATACTGCATACCTTGTTTATTTTATTCTCAAGTCTTGCGGTAGTCAAATTTTCTTAATTGATCAGTTTCGCATAATATATTCTACTCATAAGATTAAAAAAATTATTTTATCCGTCAGGAGAATCACAAACTTTTTTCTGGGATGTGTCTCCGTTGTTACGAAAAAAAAAGAGCGCCATAAATTTCATACTAATTTTGAGGCAAATTTATGTTGGCAAAAGTTTTCAGCTTGTTAATGGCGTTCGTGCAAGACGATGGAAGAGAAGGGGGAAAGACACCAAAGGCGAAAAAATAAGTGAAAACATATCCAAGGAAAGGCGGATAAACAAAGGAGAAAGATAAAATGAAATAGTGGATTGCGAAAGGTTCCAGAAAGTCAGTAACAAGACAAAAAAATTTGTGAAAACATATCCAAGGAGAGGCTGATAAACAAAGGAGAGAGATAAAATGAAATAGTGGATTGCGAAAGGTTCCAGAAAGTCCGTAACAAGACTGAAAAAAGTAAAAAAATCCGCCTAATCGAGTTTTCTGTACAGCGGCTACAGCGTATAGTCAAGGTCACCGAAAATAGATCTATCTTTCGGTGGTCTCGTTATAATGCTGTATGAGCCGCGGACCGTGAAGCTTTAACCACTGCCCGGTGGTGGTCTCTCCTATATCGTTGCCAGAAGCACGATTATGGCTAAATTGAACCTTAAATAAAATAAAAACTACTGAGGCTAGAGGGCTGCAATTTGGTATGTTTGATGATAGGAGGGTGGATGATCAACATACCAATTTACAACCCTCTAGCGTCAGTAGTTTTTAAGATCTGTGGGCAGACAGAAAAAGTGCGGACGGACAGACAATAGTTTTCTTTTACAGAAAAATAAAAAAGTTATGGATTAGGTAACGATTATATTGATATGGTAAAAAAGGAGCAAATGCTACAGAATGGAACATTGCGAAGTTTGTATCTTGAATTTATGAAGAAAATTGGATACAAATAATAAGGTAGTGAATCAGAGTCTGATAGTGTTCAAGAGTTGCAAATGCATGCAAGCAGAAAATATATGAAGCACGGTAGATTTATGCTTACATTAATTTATTTTGTTTATTATAACCCAGTTGGTTTCTGTGTTATTTCTTTGCAGTAGTTCATTATCTTTTGCAACTATTTCAGATTTACTGATGAGCAAAGCCATACGATTATTGATCGTTGATGTACTTGAGAACAACTTGAATGGTTACTGTACATTAAGCATATTTCGTGATGATGAACTAATCTTATCTGTTTTATATTGAACACCTCATTTTTCCCTTTTGATTTCATCAAAGTCTTTTAGCCATTTCACTGAGGTTTTTCAGAACCCTGTGCCATGAAAACGTACGGGGAACAACTATCATAGACACTATTTTCTCTCTTCACTTGGTATTTACCTCAGTTTCCCTTACGACTGACCTAGTGCTACAGTTTCCTTAGTTCTGATTAGTTCTGGAGTGCTCCTTAAGGTCTTCCTAAAGTCTGAAGTTCCTCTCGGCCTGATTAGTTCTATAGTTTCCTTTAAGCCTGATTAGTTCTGGAGTCTCCTTGAAGCCTTCCCAAGTTTTACAGCTTCATAGGTCTGATTAGTTCTGGGCTGCTCTTTAAGGCCATCCCTAGTTCTGGAGTTTCCTAGTTCTGGAGTCCTTGTAGGCCTGATTAGTTCTTTAGTTCCCTTTAGGCCTTCCCTATTTCTGCAGTTCCCATTAGGCCTGATTAGTTCTGGAGTGCTCCTTGAGGTGTTCCCTAGTTCTGTAGTTTCCTTGAGGCCTGACTAGTTCTGGAGTTCCATTTAGGCCTAATAAGTTCTGGAGTTCCTTTTAGGCCTGAATAGTTCTGGAGTTCCCTTTAGGCTTTCCCAAGTTCTGCAGTTCCTTTTAGGCCTGATTAATTCAGGTGTTCCCTTTAGGCCTGATCAGTTCTTGAGCTCCCTTCAGACCTGATTACTTCTGGAGTTCCCTTTAGGCCTGATAAGTTCTGCAGTTCCCTTTAAGCCTGATTAGTTCCGGAATCTCCTTATGGCCTTCCTTAGTTCTGCAGTTCCCTTTAGGCCTGATTGGTTTTGGAGTTCTCTTTAGGCTTTCCTTAGTTTTGCATTTCCTTTTAGAGCTTGCCAACTTATACAGTTTCCCCACAAGGCTGATTGGTTCTGCAGTACTCTTTAGGCCTACTCTAACTTTGCTGTTCCTTTAAGGCCTTACCTAATTCTGCAGTTTCCTTCAAGCCTTACCTAGTCCCGTTTTCTTTATGCCTGACTTAGTACTGTAGTTTGGCAGTTCTGCTAAACAGCCATAATCCCTAACATAGTACTTGGCACTAATAGTTGTAAGAAAAGCTAAAAAAATGAACACAAAGATGAGAGAGAGACTGAATGAAGTTGATCGTCACCAAGTCAGACGGACAGACAGAAAGACAGACAGAGAGTCGTGGCGAGGTGGTAAGGTATAATAAAGAAATTGAATTAAAAAAAAAAAAAAAAACTAAGAAAAAGGAACAGAGAGAGAGAGAGAGAGAGAGAGAGAGAGAGAGAGAGATCAGAGAGGAGAGAGTCGGGGGAGATAATGGTAGGGGAGGTGTAGGGAATAATAAAAAGACTTAAAAGATAATCAAGAAAAAGGAACAGAGAGAGAGAGAGAGAGAGAGAGAGAGAGAGAGAGAGAGAGGAGAGGAGGGGGAGATAATGGTAGGGAGGTGTAGGGTATAATATAAAGAAGACTTAAAGATAACCCAGAAAAAGGAACAACGAGAGAGAGAGAGAGAGAAAGAAGGAACAGGAGAGAGAGAGAGAGAGATAATGGTAGGAGGTGTAGGGTATAATATAAAAATACTTAAAGATAATCAAGAAAAAGAACAGAGAGAGAGAGAGAGAGAGAGAGAGAGAGAGAGAGAGAGAGAGAGAGAGGGGAGATAATGGTAGGGAGGTGTAGGGTATAATATAAAAAGACTTAAAGATAACCCAGAAAAAGGAACAGCGAGAGAGAGAGAGAGAGAGAGAGAGAGAGAGAGAGAGAACGACTCGCATTGTTTGCGGTTTTATGATGATTTCCCACAGGGACCAAATACTGTTGCCTAAACGCCGTCTCAGTGGAGTGCCAAATGCCAAATCTCTCAGGCACTTCACGTTCGGTGCCTCAGCGCGCCTGCGGAGGTTTATGGCTGAATCTGCTTGAATTATTACTTCATGCTTTACGTTTTATGAGGTTGCAAAGCATGCTCCATTTTCTCGAGGACCGTATGCTTTAAGAAAACAAATGCGTACTTTCGTACATGCGGGGAAAAGTAAATTCTTATCATAGCACTTGCAGGATAGGACATTGTATCATTCAGTTTTTCTTCATTTTTATACTAGTATTTTGGACGATGAAGAGAGAGATACGCTTGCAGTAACTGTAATAAAGGTTTCGATGACAATATTATATTAACGATTTTTATGATGACTCTGTATGTATAAGAAAAAGGAAGCAGGAAGAAGGTAAAATAATAATCTTCGTCATCGCATGAATAAGAAAATATGGGGATAATTATATTATCACCTTCGAATTAAGAAAATAACAATCAGTACAAGGTCCTGATCGTTATAGGTCATGAATGCCGGCATCAATCTTTAGCTAATTGCAGTTTAACTTTGAAACACTTCAAGGGAATTTAAGTGAACTTCAATTCAGTGTGTTGTAGAAGACCTGCCTCAGAAATTAATTTCAAAAATGCCCCTAGTATCGTACACGCTTTCCGAAAAATCTTAGCAAGAATGTATTCGTCCTTGTTCCCTATAGCAGTTTCTTGTATATCAACTTTTTAAACTGAGGAATATCAAGATGGCCGGCCTCTCAGGTTTCGGGAAAATGGTGCCCTGGTGGCAGAATATGGAATTACAGCATATCTGTTGATTATCTAGGTTGAGATTTGGTAACTTTTGGAGGAGAGGTGGTTTCCACACCAGCATTAGGTGACCTATGGATGATCATGCTGACCTAAGATTTTAACACCAATGTCCTAAAAAAAAAAAAAAAATGGTGGCCATAGGGCCAGAATAAAGAATTTCTGAAAAACTGACTTCCCTTCTATTATGAAAACAGAATCCTTATTTGGTACAGAGATATGATTCGTTTTAGGTGAAATGGCAGCAAATATTACAATTGATGCAAGATTCGGGACAGTTTCTTCTGGGTCACGTGAGTATGCAACAGCCTTAACTGATGAACAACATGACTATTTAGGCCTTTGGGTTTAAATGGTTTTAGATTAAGTTTTTCCAGAATTCATCAGGAAAATAAAATTAAATCGAACCACGTTTCTACTGAAGTTTCCTTCAGCCAGGACTATGATTCTGTCCGCCACACCAGATTATCATAATTGCCATTAAAATATTTCCGAATCCTGCTTAAGCTAACATTAAAGCAATTCCGAACTTTTATTATTTTTCTTGTTTCTTAAGTTGATTTGTTGTATGTTGTTGACCTGTTGCCGTGAAAGTGAGTAGAAAAAGCCATTTCATTCCTAACGAAAAGTAAAATTTGTCAAAGGAACGAATTTTCATTATGAAGAAAATTTGATCAGCTTGAATTCCATCACAGTAATCTGAACCGTCAGTGCACCTCACGCGGTGCACTGTAGGCACTACTTGAGGTTCTTCGCAGCTTCCTTCGGCCCCTAGCAGCAACCCTTATCATTCCCTTTACAGTACCTCTCTCTTCCATCTTACTTTCCAGCCTCTCTTGACAATATTGTTTCATAGTGCGACTGCTTTGAGGTTTTCCTCCTGTTACACCTTTCAAACCTTTTTACTCTCAATTTCCCTTTCAGCGCTGAATGATCTCGTAGGTCCCAGCGCTTGGCCTTTGGCATAAATTTTATATTCATTCCATAGTATTTTGAGGCAAATTTGTGGACTAAAGCCTATTGCTACTTAGAGGCTTAGGTGGAAGAAGTAAGGGTAATAGTGAGCAGCAATAGAAAAGGCGCTTTTCAAATTACAGTAATGAGAAACTCGCTAGATAACACATTCCTTGAGAGAGAGAGAGAGAGAGAGAGAGAGAGAGAGAGAGAGAGAGAGAGAGAGGGGTTAGGCGTAATTTAACTACTAGTTTCTTTTGATAGCACCCACTCATTGAGAGAGAGAGAGAGAACGGGGGAGCGGCGGGGGCGAATATGACTACTTCTTTCGTTTAATAACACATTCCTAGAGAGAGAGAGAGATTCAAGACAAGAGCACCCACTCCTTGAGAGAGAGAGAGAGAGAGAGAGAGAGAGAGAGAGAGAGAGAGAGAGAGAGGAACGTCAGAAGTAATTCAACTACAACTTTTGATAGCACCCACTCCTTGAGAGAGAGAGAGAGAGAGAGAGAGAGAGAGAGAGTTTGAGACAGAGAGAGAGAGAGAGAGAGAGAGTAATTCAACTACAACTTTCTTTTGATAACACATTCCTAGAGAGAGAGAGAGAGAGAGAGAGAGAAGGAACGTCAGAAGTAATTCAACTACAACTTTCTTTTGATAGCACCCACTCCTATAGAGAGAGAGAGAGAGAGAGAGAGAGAGAGAGAGAGAGAGAGAGAGAGGAAGGAACGTCAAAAGTAATTCAACTACTACTATCCTGCGTAGTACTGCGAAGGAGACAGTTAATGATTACGGAGTGTACTTCAGAGAGGCCTCCGGCCAAGAAGATTTTCCTTTGGCTGCGTCTTTTATAAGATTATTAAGGCGCGTGGTTATGTAGAACTACGTTAGGCCTAAGGGATGCTGAAGCCAATGTAAAAGGGGAGAGAGAGAGAGAGAGAGAGAGAGAGAGAGAGAGAGAGAGAGAGAGAGAGAGAGAGAGAGAGAGAGAAACAACTCTAACAGTTTCCGTAAGTACCTCCTTTCTGACTTCCGTAGAGAACTGAAGGAGGATATGGTGAAAAGGACCATTAGAATTTGATTAAATAGAAAAGTAGGAAAAAGTGAGAGTATACATGAACAGTGAGAAGGCCATTTCAACATACTGTATGTGTATCTGATATGCTTTAAAGTAGAATTGCATAGTGAAAGGGACCATTAGAATTTGACTAAATAGAAAAGTAGGAAAAAGGTCAATTATACATAAACAGTGAGAAGGCCATTTCAACATACTATATTCCTTTTTATGTGTATCTGATATGCTTTAAAGTAGAATTGCATACTGAAAAGGACCATTAGAATTTGATTAAATAGAAAAGTAGGAAAAAAGAGATAGTAAACATAAACAGTGATAGGCCATTTTAAAATACTGCACTCCTTTTGAAAGTGTGTGCGATATGCTGTAAAGTAAAATTACCGTATTAACTAGGCCTCTGGCTTCGAATAAGTTAGGTTTCCAAGGTAACTGTGAACGAAAGTGACGTGAATAAACTATTCTTCTTTACTATTATGTCAGAAAAATCAGTTGTAGCAACAACAACTGCTGTACATCAAGCTGTATAAAGTAATAAGAGATCCTACATCAGCTTGAAAAAACTCCCCTAGTTATCGATCCTTCTTAAGCCAAAAACCTCTGGGCGATAGTCGTTGGTTTGGAAGAGAGACAATGATAACCACTCGCTCTTGCTAAAAAGCAACGGATTTGCTCGCACATCGCAAGTAGTTGCGCTCGATAGTTTATGATGTTAGTTTCTCTCATAAAATAGTCACCCTCAGAACTCATAATATTTCTATCCACCAATTTTCAAATGAAATTCAGAATGTGAGCCTTTCCTTTGTTCCATGACTGACAGCTGTCTCACAATGATATCTTGTACAGCTTCTGCCTTTGTACATATCAACAATTCAGCATTGTCTTATGTTACTTGATGCCACTTCGATAAAACTGTTTTCCTAAACCTGAATGGGTCTTGATTTATCTCCCCCTCTCTCTCTCTCTCTCTCTCTCTCTCTCTCTCTCTCTCTCTCTCTCTCTCATTTATCTTGCCTATCTTTATTTACTAAAGACTATTTCATTTTCAGTATGGCTAACTCTATTTCATTCTCTCTCTCTCTCTCTCTCTCTCTCTCTCTCTCTCTCTCTCTCATTTCTTTATCTACTAAAGATTATTTTGTCTCCATTTATATGCCTAATTTCTTCTTAGCTTTTTTCACAGTTCAGTCTCTTTCTCTTTCTCCATTTACCTAACCTAGAATTTTGTCACTTATAAAACATTATATTATCTCATTTTTATAGTTAACTGAGCACAATCCACAATTCGGTTTCTCTCTCCATCTTCCTCTTCCTCTTCCCTATTTCCTGAAATTTATCATTTTCTTTGATGTTTGCCGCCTTCTTCCGTCGTCCTTCCCGAACGCCTCTTAACAAGAAGCCGAAAAAAAGTTTTGGTCGCATAAATTTGCCTCAGAATTGGTATGAAATTTATGGGGCTCAATCTTTCCCCCTTACCATGAAAAAACATGCCAGAACAAGTTTTTAATATTCTGTAAAAGGAAAATACTGAGGTGAATTTTTTGTCTGTCCGTCCGCCCTCAGGTCTTAAAAAATTGCTGAGGCTAGAAGGCTCCAATCATCAAACATAACAAATTGCAGCCCTCTAGCCTTAGTAGATTTTGTTTTTATATAAGGTTTAAGTTAGCCATAATCGTGCGTCTGGCACCGCTATAAGTGCCAACAACATAGGCCACCACCTGAAAGTTTCATGGTCCGCGGCTGAGAGTTTCATGGGCCGTGGCTGAGAGTAAAAGTATACCTTAGTTTAACCAGACCACTGAGCTGATTAACAGCTCTCCTAGGGCTGGCCCGAAGGATTAGACTTATTTTACGTGGCTAAGAACCAGTTGGTTACCTAGCGACGGGACCTACAGCTTATTGTGGCTGAGAGTAGCATACAGCATTATACGCTGTACAGAGAACTCGATTGCGCCGAAGAAACTTCGGCGTATTTTTTACTTGTTGAATACTGGACCTTCCTCCCTATGTTTTATATACTCTTAGACGGAATCCGTCATTAATATAGCTTTCTACTTAAAGTTTTGCAAGTGTTTTTATTTCCCGAGGGTTCCTTTTCTGCAGTTACAGAGACAGCAGGCGTTAGAAGCGTTACTTTGTCACGAAAACGGAAATAGATGATAGAAAAAGATTAAGTGGGACACGTTTAGAAAAGCCAGGGAACTACCCACAAGTAGATCATAAACAGATGGTGAGGTCATAACCTGAGAAACAGACAAATATGATGGACTCGAAAAGACACTGATCGAAGACAAGCACTTCCCATACAGGTTTTTGATGGGGAAGGTAAATCCACTACAGTAAATATGGCCACTCAATTATTTTGATAACTCGATATTAGCCGTGAAAAGGGGGCCGTTTTATTTCCATTTGGTGAAAGTATAGTTGCTTTTCAAAAAGTAGGTTTTGTAATGATCTGCAACAAAGAAACTCCCATTTTTCAAAATAGATTTTTATTAATAGTTTTCTGTAGATCGTATAATAAAGGCCACCGAAAACAGATCTATCTTTCGGTGGTCTCGCTATAATGCTGTATGAGCGGCGGCCTATGAAACTTTAACCACGGGCCAGTGGTGGTCTGTCCTATATAGTTTTCAGAGGCACGATTATGGCTAAATTTAACCTTAAATAAAATATAAAAAAAAACTACTGAGGCTAAAGGGCTGGAATTTTATATGTTTGATGATTGGAGTGTGGATGACCAACATACCAAATTTGCAGCCCTCTAGCCTCAGCAGTTTTTAAGATCTGAGGGCGGACAGAAAAATGTGCGGACGGACCAATAAAGCCAGCACAATAGTTTTATTTTACAGAAAACTAAAAAACGGCATTCAAGTAGGATCGACGTTAAATTTAACCTAGTTCTTCGTAACAAAGCCCTTTCACAAAAGATTTTGACAAAAGTAGCATTAAAACGATCTTCTTGAACGAAGGCTTCTCAGTGGTAATACATTCTGAAATTAACCATGATGGTCTTTGCAGTTCTACGTTAAGAAGAAAAAAGTAATCATCTTTAATGTTGAAGTAGTTTCTCTCTCTCTCTCTCTCTCTCTCTCTCTCTCTCTCTCTCTCTCTCTCTCTCTCTCTCTCTCTCTCTCTCGACGTTACTTCTTTAATGGACCTGTCCGGGGCAGGAGTTAGAACCGATTGTGGAATGTCATGGCAAAATCTTAGCCTCCTCACATCAGGAGGAAAGAAATCTCGGAGATGTTTCCTACTCTACTTATCAGAGAGGTTACGTTTTCCAGGTGACAGATGGCGCTGCCTCTCAAAAAAAAAAAGGATGAAGGATACAGATATCGGAGGATCTTAGGATATTGAAGCCGTAGTAATATCCGCATTGTTCCATTTTGCTTACCCTCTGTAATTGTTCGAATAGTGTCTTATGTGTAATTGCTATATTTATTTCATGTTATTTACGTAATTGCTTGAGTATTCGGGGTTTTGAAGTGTTTCCATGTTATGATATTTATGAACCCGTGAATTACATTTATTGCATTGCAGTCCATCACTTAATCGAAAAATATTTTATTTAATAAGCTAGATTCGCAGGTTTGTCGTTCGGGAGAATTATTGTCGTTGTGTTTTATTAAGCGCAAATATATATTTGTTTTTATCAAACATATAAATGTGTTAATAATGAATGCAATCACTTTGTTGTGATTACAAAATGGGTGATATAAATCCGTGATTATTTAAACGTCACATTTACATGTATGTATGTAATATACATATGTATATGTATATATTATATATATGTATATATAATGTATATATTATATATAATTTTTATATATATATTTATATATATACTGTATATAATTGTACATGGTAATTTTTTGATTAACTTGACGGCATCAGGACTACAGTGACACTAACCAGTTGTGGCCGACTGGTTAGTGTGTCTAACTTAATACTAATATTAACATTCCATTCTAACAGAATCAATATCTTAATTTCCATTCTAATAGAATCAATATATATATATAAATATATTATATAATTTTTAACATTTTAACCCTCTATATTTTTTATTATACATTTTGTCTACTCCATTTTGAAACCAAAATGGAGCATGGAGCTGTCAACATACGTCTTTGAGAAATTCTTAATTTAAAGTGTTTTCTTTCCGTTTACCACTTCACTTTTGTTCCATTTTCAAAAACATGGATTGCATACATCTACCTGCGATTTAAAAGAGTTTTAATTTTCAAAAGTTTTGATTTTCAAGGCCACAGTCATTCAAACTTTGCTTGCAAGCGGTTAGACTAACCATGCTAGGTGCTTTTACCCTGCCTGGTCGAGTCTCAATGGGTCCCATAGGGGGTTAGTGTCGCCAGTGCACCTCATGCGGTACACTGTAGGCATTACCTAAGGTTCTTTGCAGTAGCGTGCCTTCGGCCCCTGCCTACAACCCCTTTCGTTCCTTTTGCTGTATCTCCTTTCATATTCTGACTCTTCCATCTTACTTTCCACCCTTTCCTAACAATTTGATTCATAGTGCAACTGCGAGGTTTTCCTCCTGCTACACCTTTCAAACCTTTCACTGTCAATTTCCGTTTCAGAGCTGAATGACCTCATAGGTGCCAGTGCTTGGCGTCTTGCTTAAATTCTGTATTCAATTCAATTCGACTCAATTCGAATTTCAGTGAGGAATTTTAATAAAATATTTTGCATCCAAAACGATTGCAGAAATAACCGTATGATGGAAAGTGAGAAAAACGGAAGCCTTTCAAAGTTTTATCAGGATATTAATCCTTATTACTCTTTTGCATATATCAGAGGACAGGGAAATGAAATACAAAAATTAATGAAGAGGTGAAATAAACTGCATAAATGACTTTTCATAGTGATGGAAATGCGAGAAAATGTCAGCCTATGAATTGCATCAGAAAATTAGTAATTATTACTTTTTTGTATACATCATTGAATAGGGAAATTCAGTAGATGACGAATTCACGGAATTCAAAATTTAACATTGCTCATTCTTATCGAAAGCCTCTGCCCTTTATTTCACATTTTTTCCTTCTATCTTTATTCATGTTAAAATTCAGTCAACACTCACTACACCTAACATATGATTAAAACATTGCCCCACCTGTTAGCATAATGAACTGACCTACACTTACAACACTCTTCACACAAAAAGCAAATGCGTTACATATGAAACAGCCAGATACCCTTTCCTGAAATTTAATATGACGTAGGAAAATACACTGATGGAATTCTGTCCTTGACATTTAATTTAGGTATGTGATATGTTAGTTTCAAAATTTTGCTTCTAACAAAACATAGCCGCCACAGACACGTCTGTATTGATGTTTTTTTTATTTTTATTCGTCAAAATAAAATTTTTCCATTATGTGTGTTTGAGAGAGAGAGAGAGAGAGAGAGAGAGAGAGAGAGAGAGAGAGAGAGAGAGAGAGAGAAGGCTGGGAAGGGGGTTAAATACTAGAAACGACTCAGACGGGTGAGAGAGAGAGAGAGAGAGAGAGAGAGAGAGAGAGAGAGAGAGAAAAGTCTGGGGAGGAGTTAAATACTAGAAACGACCCAAATGAGAGAGAGAGACAAGCCATTTGTAGAAGCATAAATGTGGAGACAAACTATTAATAGACGCGTAAAATGTGGACGTAAACTATCTGTGGACACATAAATGTGGAGATAAACTTTTTGTAGACGCAGAAATGTGGATAAAAAACTATTTGTGAGCTCATAACTATTGAATGTAACTAATTGTGAGCAGATTAAAGAGGAGAGTAATATAAACGAACTCATAAATTTAAAGAGTAAATACTTATAGACTCATAGACATGAAGAGTAATTCTCTGTAAATGCATACATTTTCGATTCGACGTAAAGATTTGCATAAATTTTCAACGTAAAATAAATTTGTATTTTCGACGTAAAATGTGGCCTTAAAGCCTTACATATCTGTTGATGCCCAAATGTGCACGCACATATGTAGACCGAATTTATTCATGGGCACATGTAAATGGACGTTAGATATTTGCGAATACATAAATATGGAGAGTTATATCTGTAATTCATTCGTCAAGTAACATATATCACCTTGAATACAGAGCCTCGTCGACGTGTTTATGTTTCTTGAAATTTGAGTATTTTGAAGAGATTTTCTTTTCATTTTTCGAAAGTTACAAAACATATCTGAAATGTTTTGGATGTATTCATATGTATTTTCTTCATACTTTTCTAGTTCAACTTTGCATGCTTGAATGCTTTTCGTGAAAGATCTGACCTTGTGTATGTTAACTGATTAGAAATATCTGTCAGTAATAAGAGTGATTCAGTTTTTCTCATTTATGAAATTAACATTTATCATGATTATCAACAGTTTGTCATCATAATCACTATCAAGATCATCTAATATCACTCAGTTTCCATTTAGAGTTTTAGACTCTGATACCAAAAAACATATATTTTGTTAATACCAAAAAGAAATATAATTTTCTCCTGTGAAGTCCGTTAGAGTTGATATATGATTTCATTTCGTTTCTTGAACGCATCAGGTAATGGATTAAAAGTTAGATTGCTTTCAATCATTTTATCATTCTTCAAGTTTCATTACTTCCATATTCCTGTGATTCCATCTATTAAAATATCGCACTTCTGGTCGAGATTAGGAAACTTTTCAATTTTAACATGCTGGGGAAAAAACATACAATATCTTATTGATATTCCCATGAATTTAACGCTTTATTTCAAACCTTCAAACAGTATTTTATGCCAATTAACCCGAGACAGCAGCGCAGCACAAATCTAACCTTCCATAAAAAAGTAAAAAAAATAGACAAGTAAAAAATGAGCCGAAGTTTCTTCGGCGCAATCGAGTTTTCTGTACATCGTATAATCAAGGCCACCGAAAATAGATCTATCTTTCGGTGGACTCGGTATTATGCTGTATGAGCCGCGACCCATGAAATTTTAACCACGGCCCGTTGGTGGCATGGCCTACATCGTTGCCAGACGCGCGATTTTGGCTAACTTTACCCTTAAATAAAACAAAATCTACTGAGGCTAGGGCTGCAGTTTGGTATGTTTGATGGTTGGAGGGTGGATGATCAACATATCAATTTGCAGCCCTCTAGAGTCAGTAGTTTTTAAGATCCGAGGGCGGACAGAAAAAAGTGCGGACGGACAGGCAAAGTCGGCACAATAGTTTTCTTTTCAGAAAACTGAAAATGACAGACTTTGTGATTGAATTCACCCAATTAATTTTTCGTATCGAACGAAAATGGGTTATTTGATGGTAGGGGGATCTACAGGCCATCACAGTGATACCCATTAAAACATCAAGTTAATTAATTGCCTCCTTTTTTGAATAATGTTCAGGCCGTTCATTATATTTTCAGGGCTTCATTAATCTAATGATATTGGACTTGTTAATCTTGATGTGATGTTGCCTGATTGGAGTCAGGAGGGGGAGTAGCGCTTATTTAATGATGAATGTTTCTTCTTCTTTTGTTAAAAATGGAGAATTTGGAAGGAGTTTTTTTTTCTGAACCTGTGACGCTTAGTTGTGTCCCCACTGCGGCGAAACGTGTCATAAGCATGGCGGCAACTCATCTCGAACATATCACAGACATGTTGGAAACAATTTAACGACCTGAAGTGGAAACGAACCTTTGACGAATGTTGGATAATCGTATAAGCAACTGGTTAAAACCACCGATAATCCATTAACTTGTATTCAACGTGTTTTGATGCGTGTACAATAAGTTACTGACGTGTTTATGACATGTTTACGACAGTGTGGGCGTACCCTATGCTGAAGACACCCGCACGATCTACACACAGCTCGCCTACTGTTTCTTTAGCCAGTCGTTGGATGTGTGTATGTATAGGCCTGTGTGTGTGTGTGTGTGTGTGTGTGAACTATGCAAAATACGTATTTACGCACGCACTCATAATAAAATTGTGAAAAATACTTGTGGGATTTTCAGGAAAGTGCAAAAGATCAAACTCTCTTCAGCCAGGAATCGAAAAATTACGCCAGTAAAGGAAAGAGGACAATAAATTAGTCCCCCGGAAGCAATCTTGTCACTTTGTAGCACACACACCATCGGGCACTCTCAAAAAAAAAAAAAAAAAGATAAAAAGGAAAAGAAGAAAAGAGAGGAAAAATCGACCTGCGACGATACCGTAATTACATGCAAATCAGAGAGGAGAGCAAAAAAGAGGAAGGAAGAATTATGAGGCTCGAAAAAGTTGTCGTCGAAACTGAAGGGCTGCGTCGAAATGAGACGAAAATGGCGGATGAAAGTTGAGTGTCCTGCTTTCACTTACTCTCGGATTTTTCCCGTTGCCTTCTCGACGCCACTTTCTCTCTCGTGATTTTCATCCCTTGTTTTGGATTTACTTCGTACTTATTTTGGTTCCATTTTTATTTTTCTGAAAAGAAAACTATTGTGCCAGCTTTGTCTGTCTGTCCGGTCTCTTTTTTGTCCGCACTTTTTCTGTTCACCCTCATATCTTAAAAACTACTGAGGCTAGAGGGCTGCAAATTGGTATGTTGATCATCCACCCTCCAGTCATCAAACATACCAAATTGCAGCCCTGTAGCCTCAGTAGTTTTTATTCTATTTAAGGTTAAAATTAGCCATAATCGTGCTTCTGGCAAATATAGGACAGGCCACCACCTGGCAGTGGTTAAAGTTTCATGGGCCGCGGCTCATACATCATTGGATATCGAGACCACCGAAAGATAGATCTATTTTCGGTGCCCTTGATTATACGATATACAGAAAACTCGATTTCGCCGAAGAAACTTCGGCCCATTTTTTACTTGTTAATTTAATGAACATAAATATGGACTTTTTCAGAAAAAGGAAGTAGGCAATTAAGATAAATCTGCCATAAACACATGTCTTCAACTTATCCCATTGCTTTTTGGACGTCACATTCCTTCGTGATTATCTGCACTTGTTTTGATTTTGCTTCGCACTTTCTTTGGTTTATATTTTTAGTGAGCATAAATACAGATTATTTCACGAAGAGGTGGCAGCCAGTAAGTTGAAAGTGTGTTTGAACACTACCGTCAATCATGTCATCAACATACGTTGGCAACTTATTCCATACATATCACAGACAGGTTGAAAACAAGTCAGCGACTGTAAGTGGAGAAAGGATCGTTTTCAGTTACTGGATAATCACTTGAAGTACTAGTTAGAATTACCAAAAAGTCGCTGACTTGCATTCAACCTGTTTGGAACGTGAGAGGAATAAGTCAATGACATGTATTTGATATGTTTTACTGCAAGGTGGACTCACCTAAGTTGTTCTTATTCAAGACGATGCATATCCTCTTCCTACCGATTTAGAAATAAGAAGTTCTGCCTCACTTTAACAGCTTTATTGAAGTCTAGCTTTTGTAAGCACTCACAGTCTAGTTCAGTGGTTCTCAACCAGGGGGGGGGAATTCTCTCCTAGGGAAATTTCAGAGTTTCGTAGGGGGGGGCGGAAAATTGTAACCACTGATTGACAGGCTCAAACTAGGTCTAGGACCACACAAAACGCAGTGTGCATCGGTCCGCACTACTGAGGGGTCACGCTGGGTTTTCTCTCCGCCAGCTTGTGTGGTTGTGTTACTATTTTGTTGCCTATTATTTGGAATACACCTTTTGAGGCATATGGTGAAAGGGTGCAGGGCCCAAAAAAGGTTGAGAACCACTGGTCTAGTTGATTTAAGAGACCTGGATTCTGTCTCAGTATCTGAAGAGGCTTTTCAAGATCTTCTGTCATCACAAAAAGTGAACTGAAATTAATTCCATTTTTCGATGGCCTAGATACTGTTTCAACTTCTACCCTCCAACTGTCTTTAGATGCAACTCTGCATATTCTATCAGTAGCTAAAACATGAAGTTGAAATGTAAGTTGATCAGTCTTTTGGGGATGGGAACAGAGGTCAGACCCTCTTGATGAAAAAATTTATAGAATCGATCTTATAAGTAATACTAGATTAAGAAATAAATTTACCTAACAAATTAATTCATTATGTATCTGTTGATGATAACGGAAGGAAATTTTGAGCTGTTACCTATTGTAGATGGGAACATCTCAAGTCCGGTTGGCTAGATAGTAACCGCATACCGAGTGTTTTCAAGACTTAAATTGTGGCATATTATAAGTCGTGTCTTGACCTTCCACAGGAGTTTTTGAATCTGCTTGCTTGTACGCTCGAGGGCACTTTTCCTTGTTTGTTTTAAGTTGATGACCATATATATATATATATATATATATATATATATATATATATATATATATATATATATATATATATATATATATATATATAATTTGTTTAGTTCATATATGCATTAATTTTTAGTTCACCTGCTGTTCACCTGCCATCTGTTGATGCAGGTGTGGTTAAGATTTTTTTTTTCTTTGCATAATTTCACTGCTTTTGCGTTTTTTCACCCTGGATGTTCTCCACTGTGAAAGCTTGCTTTTGTTTGTCCCATAAGAATGAGGATAGATTGATGATAATAATAATAATAATAATAATAATAATAATAATAATAATAATAATAATAATAATAATAATAATAATAATAACAACCATTGTTGTTGTTATTATTATTATTATTATTATTATTATTATTATTATTATTATTATTATTATTAAACAGCATTGATATTTTTGTCTTCCACAAAGCTACATTTAAAATGTCGTTACTAATCAAGCTATTGGTTGGGCGGAAATCTGATACAGGTGCGCTAGAACTTAGCTTGAGATAAACTGAATAAAAGAAAAAAGATGAAAGCAAACCGTTTGATTAGAGGGGAATAAATGATATAGGTGGTGATTTGGAAGTACCGAACCTCCTTCCTTACTTATTGTTTTTTCCAGCGTCGAAGTCCTATTTTCGAAATTTGCTGAGTTATTTAAGGTCACTGTTAAGAAACTGAAAATAATAAGCAATATCCCTCTAATGCCATGTGGTGAGGAGGGATATGGGTGAGGTGGGATGGGTGGGGGAGAAGATGCAAGGAATAGAAGTAGATGGAGAAAGTTGACTCGAGTGGCCGACCCTGCTATACAGTGGGACTAAGAAGGTCGAAAGAAGTAGTCCCATAATGCCACATTAGCTGTGAAGTTACACTCTCAAAACACATCTCCTCATTTAGTATTACTCGTATTTTGATCATTGCAGCCTCCTTATTCAGTATTACTCGTGTTTTGATCATTTCACCCATACATCAGCGTTGAATTCTGTCGGATCTCATTGAAGAGAAACAAACACCGCCAGCTCTTTACATAAGCCTGCCATTAATCACAACAGCTCTTCGAATTAACCTACCTGTCAAGAGCTGTGACGTAACATCCGGAACGGAACTGACAACTTTTCCAGAATCCCTCATTCCTCATTCCTGTCATAAGACGAGGGAGAAAAGTCATATATAAAAAACAAAGAACACCAGAATCGTCTAATGGATCCCAGAGCCGTTCCAGATGTCAGGAGGTGAGAGCCATCTATAATAGGACCTTATAGACGATTGAAGCTCACCAGACCGATTTTGTCAGGCCGACTCACAATTCCCCAAATTCCAATAAGATTAGGCAAAGTGGTGGCATTGGTGGTAGAGGTGGAAGCGGTGGGAGAAAGAACAAAAAAAGTATTGGGAAAAACCATCTACTTTATTGGATCCTCAAAAGCCGAATTTTACTGAATCTCTCTCTCTCTCTCTCTCTCTCTCTCTCTCTCTCTCTCTCTCTCTCTCTCTCTCTCTCTCTCTCTCTCTTTCAAAACCACTGCTGCAACTACCTCCTTTCACAGTCTGAAGTGCTGAATGGCTGAAAGGTTTTTAGCCTAATTTTCATAAAATTCTCTCTCTCTCTCTCTCTCTCTCTCTCTCTCTCTCTCTCTCTCTCTCTCTCTCTCTCTCTCCAATTCCCATTTTTCATATCTTGAGTATTGAATGGCTTAAAGTGCCCCAGTGCTTGACCGTTTAGCATAATTTTCATGAAATAATTCTCTCTCTCTCTCTCTCTCTCTCTCTCTCTCTCTCTCTCTCTCTCTCTAAAGGAAATGCAAATCCACAGCTGTTCCATAAATAAAAATTCTTAGGTTGAGCATTTTGCCTTCTTAGAGGAGGGAATATTTAAATTCTGAAGTATTTGCCTTCGTAGATATTAGCGAACCAATATAAGGGTGGCTCTAGGGGTAAAAAATAATGGGGGATAAAATTACTATTTCTGGAAGGAGTTGTACCTCAAGATGAATCGAAGTCAAATACAGGATTCCTTTTATTTTGAGATAAAATAGAAAAAAATCAATTTTTTTTTTTTTTTACTATCTTGCCGCTACCGAAAATCTCATCTCCATTCTCCTCGAGATGAATCTGGATACTCTTAGACAGAAGTCCATCTCTGAATGTTGTCTTAATATTTAATTTCCATTCCCCCCCCCTCGAGATAAAATTAAACACAGCTCTTGCTTGACATACAAAATTTCATACATATTTTCAATGAATTTCCTTTGCATTTCTTTTCGCGACGGATTTCATTCAGAATTTCCGTCGCAGTAATCATATTCGGCTCTGTTGACATTCGGTAACCCGAGGAAGAACGTTGAATTCGCCTCGACTCTGATAAAGAGAAAGCTGAAAGAGTTGAATTGTGCCGTGTTTAAGTAAACACGGTGCATTGTGGTAGACGCATGAGAACGTCAGGTATTGGAATGACTTGAAAAGGTTAGGAAAGGCCGCTTTTGGTTTTATTTAATTCGTTTGTCCTGGTATTAACTGAGACGTATCTTAACAGTCCCTCCTTCGACTCTTGGGATTTTGAAACACTCGATATTTTTTTTTATATATATACTTGAAATTCACTATTTATTATTCAGTCTTTTATATTAACAAATGATGATTTTCTGTCCGTGGTCCAAAATTATATCTCGCTGGTAAGTTTCCGTTATGTTTATCTTTTAATACAAGATTTTGGTTTCCTTTCTGATACTATTAACTGCTACTGCTATATATGGTTACATCTGAATCAGCTATTATTTGTATTTGATTACTATCAGTCCCCTTCTTTCTCTGCATCTTTTCCTACTTCTGTGTGGGGTCGATGTTTCTGACAGCTGTCCACCACCTGGCTCGGTCAAACACATCGTCCTCTGACAATTGTCTCTCAGATCTTCTATAACTACATCCATCCACCTTCGCTTTGGTCCATCTTGTTCGCCCACCAGGCACCTCCATCTACATCACTCTCCTCCCTACATAAGTCTCACCCCCTTCTCACCACATGGCCATACCACTGCAGTCTTCTTTCCTGGGGCTTCTTTGATAGTTCTACGACTCTAGTAGTGCCTCTAATTCTTTCATTTTTGATCCTGTCCATTTTTGTTTCTCCACACATCCACCTGAGCATTTTCATCTGTACCGCATCCAATTTCTTCTCTTGCACACTCTTTGCCGGCCATGTTTCCGCTCCATACATCAAAGCTGGTCTCATTACTGTCTTATACACTTCTTTAACCTTTATATTGATTCTGCGGTCGCACAAGACACCTGACACCTTTCTCTCGTTTTTCCATCCAGCCTGCACTCTGTGTGTTATTTCTACATCTAAATTTCCATCATCAGCAACTGTTGAACCAAGATACTTAAATTGTTCTACTCAGTTCAGTCTTTCACCTGGGGGCCTATTGCTTAATAGTTCATTCTCAGAATAAAAGACAGTTTATTAATATCTTGCTTATAAAAGAGGCAAGGAGAGTGCATAGTTTGAGGTATTAATCCCTAGCATAAACGCAGAGAAAAAGGGGAAAGGGGAGAATATGGGATATAGATTGGTGTGTGTGAGAGAGAGAGAGAGAGAGAGAGAGAGAGAGAGAGAGAATTTTATGAAAATTAGGCTAAAACCCTTTCAGCCATTCAGCACTTCAGACTGTGAAAGGAGGTAGTTGCAGCAGTGGTTTTGAGAGAGAGAGAGAGAGAGAGAGAGAGAGAGAGAGAGAGAGAGAGAGAGAGAGAATGTCTTCCCTCTTTGGTTAATGAGGTGGATCAATATGCCACTAACCGCAATCTAAATGAAAGTTCCTTTCGATTTTTCTCATTTTTGTTAGTGAAAAAAAATATAATCTTTTTTTATGGCATCATCTCATTGACATCTTAGTTTTCCTCACCATCTTCATCTTTCTCCGTAGTTTTACAATACTCTTGTATAAAAGAAAACTTAAAAAAAAAAATATGGTCTTAACCGCCTGGGGCAACCGACCACTTTCCCACACTGAACTTCATTTCCTCCGAAGGGTAAACATCGCTCCATCATTACAAGACTGTCGTAACTCAAAAATTTGAAGTTTTGAGTTACATAGCTCATAAGATTGCCCATTTAATTCTGCGTCTTTTGGTAATAAAGTCGTAAGTCTAAGTGCATTTTTGGCCGAGAGATGGCGCTGGGAAGATTTTAAGTCTAAATCAAAATCTCGGTGCAGTTATAGGACTTTGAAACTTTAAAAGCTTCTCCTGAAAAATCAAGATTTTGAGTTACGACAGTCTTGTAATGATGGAGCGATTTCCTCTGAAAAAAAAAAAAAAAGTACTACATCCGTATTGAGGAAAAGCATATGGGAGAGAAGAGCTCCGAGTGGTGATTGCGTCATCCAAGCCACGTGACTACCTTCAGTTTCTTAGAGGCGTATCAAGATATTTTTGTGACATTTGTCATGTTATCGTCTTACGATTATTTTTATTAGAATAACGACAGAAACAAGGCTTTACGTAAACGAGTTCCTAGGACGTACTTATTAATTTTTTGTTAAAAGTCATACGACACGTTTCCTTTACATATAACACATTAAAACGATTTTTTTTAAAACATTCCAGTATTCATAAAGGTAGATGGAAGATGTGGAAATCATGAAAGAAGCATGATATTCTTGCCAGCACTCAGACAAAATGTATTTCCAAATCAAGAATTGGAATATTAGATATGTCAGGAAAATTATAACGAAGGGACAGAGAATTCAGATCTTTAATGAATAGATATAAAGGTTGCAAGAATATTAGAATATTACAGTTTCAGAGAAAATATCATTATGTGTGTGTGTGTGAGAGAGAGAGAGAGAGAGAAATGTTAAATGAAATTCACTTTACCTACGTATCCCAATGACGTGAATACTGGCGTTTAAATCGAACCTGCTGCAAATTAGGATGTAATTCAGTTGTTACTCTAGATTGTCCCTGAAGATGATCATGGAAGGTCGAAACAATTGTCGAATTAGAATTGAATGTGAGGAGCTTTAATGTTACCGTTTTGTGTATCGCTCCTGAAGATTGAAAAAGCACTGGAGATATTTGGAAGTCTTGCTATAATCATACACTATACGAGCTTCATGGCGCGCGCTACGCTGCACTGGAACCCGGCGCTGCCCGTCATGTCTCCCCTACCCTCCCGATCCCATACCTAACCCTCCCCACCCGGGGAGGACAAACAGGTTTACAGGAGGAGGGTAGATGTGTCACATCTCCCCTACCCTCCCAATCCCCCCCACCTACTCTGCCCCCACCAGAGGCGGGCAAGTAAGCAAGATCCACTCGGATTTTATTATTATAGTATACACACACACACACATATATATATATATATATATATATATATATTTATATATATATATATATATATATATATATATATATATATATATATATATATACACTTCAGGCTTGATCACAAGTGAATGTTGACAGTTGATATGTGATAATTTTCTATATATATATATTTAAGCTTTACTGTTATATTGCATTATATATATATATATATATATATATATATATATATATATATATATATATATATATATGTGTGTGTGTGTGTGTGTGTGTGTGTGTGTGTGTGTGTGTGTGTGTGTGTATGTGTGTGTATTAATGCAATATAACAGTAAAGTTTAAAAGGCCCACAGAAATATGTCACATACCAACTGTCCACATTCACCTGTGATCAAGGCTGAAGTACTGTCAAACGAAATATATGGTTTTGCCGTGTTAACAGCAGTTGTATGGGCTTTTACGGGTACAGTAAAATTCACGACATGAGTGATTTACAATATCATCTGTATGGACGTGCGAGAAAGCTTTCTATGAAAGTATACTTAATGCCCAACAGCTGATAGGTGCCTACGTTGCACTGACATCCGAGCTGTGGAAAGAAAGAAATATTAAGGTTTTCTACCGTGGGTAGTTGGAAGCGAGTTCAGAAATCTGTAGGGCTGCAAGTTATTCTCATTCATTTGCAAATGACATTAATAATGTATATATATATATATACAAATATACATATATAACGGGGTTTGACGAAGGAAAACATTATTTTTGACCAAGGCAGACCTGGGTCACTCATGGAGGACTATTCACCACCTGTACAAGTGTGTGTGACTCTCGAAATAATTATCAAGAAGTCTAAATAGACCTAAAACGCCCAAAGGGCTCTCTCACAGGCTAAAAGCATGTATATGGAGAGAAGTGACTTTGAATTTCAGGTCTGCCTAATCAAAAACAACCATTCCAACGTCAAAACCTTTTCAATACAAGAAAGGAGAGCCGTTCCAAGAAAGAAGAAGAGCAGCGCATTCCACCCATCAACTGTTACAACCCATCATCCCCATGTTCACTTATTTCGCCTTGACGGGTGTTTACGTTTTTTGTGACTCTCATCCAATTTGGTTTTTTGGATTATTATCTTCATCCTGATGTGAGTTTTTATCAATATATATATATATATATATATATATATATATATATATATATATATATATATATATATATATATATATATATATATATATATATATATATATATATAATGTATACACGTATATACGTAGTGTGTGTGACTACGTACTATCATGTAGATGAAGAGATTAGCAGAGGTAATTCCTTAAAAAGCGTTAAACGAATAACTATAATTACAATACCTGTAACCGAAACCTGAAACTACAGTTACAATAGGAACAAATGGCATGTAATACAATACTGTAATACAATTAAGTTACAGAAAAAATATACGGCGTTCAGTTCCGCTCGACATTTTAGTTGAAATACTGTTTTGTTCATTAATGAATATTCAATATTATTCTTGTTCTTGGATCTCAAAAGCATTTGATCTGATACGTTGTTGATAACTATATAAATAAAACTTGATAAATAACGCGAACGCGTTATCGGAGAGATAACGTGAACATTGTTATTGTCGGCATTTAAGAGTGAAGCTTTGAAACCATTTTATATATATATCGTAGAGTCTTATTATTTCGAGAATTCAAATGAATGACGCAGAGATTGATTTGATTCGTTGCCGCGCTGTTCCAGGTTTGCCTCAGTTGTTGATGTTATGGTGTTTTATTTTTGAAGTGGCTATGCTGTTCCAGATTCACCTCAATGGTTGCTGTTATGGTAATTTTTTTTTAACTGGACAATTCCATTGTGATTTGATTGACGAGCTTCCTTGTACATTTACTTAGCACATCATTCAAATTCTGATTTATTTCAGTATGATAAACAAATAGCAGTGAGGTATACAGTTGCTCTCAAGCTGAAACTGGGTTGCCTGTGAGTGAGAGACGATAATTATTCAAATGACTAAGAATTTTGAATGTTAAAAACTCTTCTCGGTTATTCACCAGATGGGCCGATATGCAAATTCGAATTTACCGTGTTGAAGGTTACTTATTTCTAATAAACTCAACGCTTCTACTTGAATATAATTTTAACAAAAAAGGGCAGATGACGAACAACCCTATATCAGGTAGTTTTTGCTAAGGTGTTCCTACTAGTAGGTTATTCCACCACAGGTACTCCAGGTAAACACAAACAGTTACACAAACTGCAGTCAGCTTGTCGACAGCTAAGGCGAAGCAGACGTTTTGCGGAGGTTACCCGTTGGTAGGTGAAATACCCAAAACGCAAGGGGCCCCGAAGTCACGAAGATAACAGCTGAGGTGTAAAGATTTCAAGTTCGATGTATAAGACCCTAGTGCTTCGGACTGACGTGTGCGTTGCCGTATGATTTACAAAGACTGTTTTGGTTTGCTTTTATACCGAGGTGCTGTGTGTTGCTTGAAAAATTGACTGCTTGAAATTCTTTCGTTTTCAGAACGTCAGATGAGGCTAGGCTAGAGCTTGACTCAAGAGGCAGTGGCTTATTTAAAGGTAAGGTACCCGAGTCTTGTCACAGAAAGCCTGATCACTTGCTAGGTTAGTTGGTTAACAAAAGTAAATCTTACCATTTATAGTTTCTTTCACGTAGTTAAAAATCTTATGTCGCTACATACAGAAGCATTGGTCAACTTTACCTGATTATTTGCTAGGTTAGTGTGAGGAAATTTTACGAATAATATGTAGATTCATGTAGTAAAAAATATTATGGCACTGGTCGACTTTGCAGTGAAATGTATTGTTTTGAAGTAACAAGAAAAAACTACAATATACTGATAGATCTGCATGAGGTACACTTGAAATTTTAGGCTTGCATCATGGACCAACCTGCCAATCCTTGTGGTATCCAATCTCAGAGTTCTGAAGGTAGAACAAGGGCTTGCCAAGGATGACTGGATCAAAGAGAAACGCAATTAGTGGAATTACCTGAATAGAAAATAGCCTGAGATCATTTTTCGTGCACATTTTCATGCTCATGACGTAGTTGCCGATTGTTGCTACATATTCTAAGTTAGCTATTGTAGTTGGAGAGGCAGAAGGCATATTGATAAACATACTATTCCGCGCCCGGTTCGTACCCTTACCATATGAGCTATTGTAGCTGTAGAGAGAGGGAAGGTATTTGTATAAACATTATTCTGTACGCGGTGAGAAAGAGAAGATTTGCTCACTTGCAGGTGAATTGCCGTAATGAGCTGGTATCTCTTAAGACACGTCATCGCCTACGTAGTTACCTCAGGCGGGAGGCGACTCCACCCAATTGGGTAGATTTTCTCTCTCTTTGCCTTGCCCTTACCATATGAGTCTTCGTTTGAAGAGAACACAATTTGCAACGAAAAGATCGGTGATCATAAAGGCGATTTTGCAGGAGTATTTGTCCTTGCCTTAGAATTTGGAGGTATGAACGTTCCATTTCGTATAGATTAAATGCGTTTCCTGTAAATGCTGTTACGTGTAAATGCCATTGCTTTCCATTCAAAACCTCGTTGGCGTTAAAGAATGAGCGAATTTTCTCCCTTTTACCCAGATAAATGTGATGTCACACAAAGTTCAGTACAATTACGCGATGCGCTAAATTTTTTGCTTGTTGCTAAACTAATTTAGCTCTTGTTAATTAATGAATTTCTGTTATGGTGAAAATAAAACCTGGCCAAATTTTGCGTTCGAATAGGAAAAACATTTGGTGGTAATTCTAAAGCTTGAGGTCGCTTAGTCCAAACTTTTACCGTCAGTATATTATTTTGATCTACATCCAGTGTGTTACTTAAAGACTTTTAACTTAGATAACTTGAACGATTAATACGTCGTTTGACTAATAAGAAACCGTATTTAAATATCCAGTAATAACCGTTGATGTCTGTAGAGGTTTCATTTTTTTTTTTTTTTTTGGTTTTAAGTAAGGTAATTTACTGTAGTTACCTTTGGATATTGACATCTGCCGTAGGATGAATTTTTTTTAGATTGCCAAATTTTTTTCAGTTTAGTGAAGTATCCGATTTTTATGAAATTTTCTGGAATGGATATTAAATAGGAATTTTTCTGAATGTAACGCAATAACTGAATGATATTAAAGGTTTTGTTTGTGTAACATCCTAAACTGGAGATTCAAGCTCCCCAAGTCTAACAGTTAACATATTGATTTTATGCTTAGCTTAGCAAGAATCTCACATATAAAAATAAAACTTAATTTTGAGGTTAATTTTATATTAAAATTTGACGTCGCAATGACCGACGTCTTCGAGTGCACAAAAGCAGTACCTCCTTAATAGAACCCCCTAGGGGGTAGCGCCGTCAGTGCACCTCGTGCGGTGCACTGTAGGCATTGCTTAAAGTTCTTTGCAGCGTCCCTTCGGCCTTTAGCTGACCCCTTTCGTTCCTTTTCCTGTACCTCCTTTCATATGCTCTTTCTTACATCTTACTTTCCACCCTCTTCTAACAATTGATTGACAGCCGACCTGCGAGGTTTTCCTCCCGCTACACCTTTCAAACCTTCTTACTGTCAATTTCCGTTTCAGCGCTGAATGACCTCATAGGTCCCAGTGCTTGGCCTTTGACCTAGATTCTATATTCAGTTCAATTCAATTCATTAATAGAATTAAAAAAAAATATATGGATTTTCTGTAAATAAATTTCTCCGCTTCTGAGCTTTAGAAATGATAGCGTGGGACGGGGAGAGAGATCCTTTTGGTTATCGGCAAGTTTGGTGGGAGAGGTTTCTAGCGCTATGCCCTTTTGACCCCAAATGACTATGGTACTCGTTAACAGATTGGTTGAAAGTCTGGTGACAGTTTAAATTTTCTTTTCAGCCATCTCTTTATTTTGTTAATGTCACGTATTTCACTTCGGTGGCATTGTTTAATACTGGCCCACTTGGTAACGGTCTGGAGCAATTTTTTTTTAAATATCGGTCTGGAGTCATTGTTTTTTCGTATCGGTCTGGAATCATTGTTTTTTCATGTCGGTCTGGAATCATTGTTTCTGCATATAGGTCTAGAATCATTGTTTTTTCATATTGGTCTGGAATCATTGTTTTTTTCATTTCGGTCTGGAATCATTGTTTTTTCATATCGGTCTGGAATCATTGTTTTTTCATGTCGGTCTGGAATCATTGTTTCTGCATATAGGTCTAGAATCATTGTTTTTTCATATTGGTCTGGAATCATTGTTTTTTTCATTTCGGTCTGGAATCATTGTTTTTTCATATCGGTCTGCAATCATTGTTTTTTATATCGGTCTGCAATCATTGTTTCTTCATGTAGGTCTGGAATCATCGTTTTTTTCATATCGGTCTGGAATAATTTTTTTTTTCATATCAGCGGAATTTTTTTTCATATCGGTCTGGAATAGTAATTTTTTCATATCTGTGATTATCATTTAATTTTCATTTTTAATAATTTTGAATAAAATCCAGCCAGGCCTTCCGTCATCGATAACGACGACGCAGTCCACCTCCATCTCCCCAACCCCACCACCACACCACTACTGGCATCACTACCACCACTACCACTACTACCATCACTACCACTACTACCATCACTACCACCGCCACCACTACTATCACCATTAACACTACTACCATCGTTACCACTACTACCACCGCCACCACTACTACCACTGTCACCTCTACCACGACTACCAGTACCACTATTACCAGTACTACCACTACCACCACCACCACCGCCACCGCTACCGCTTCTAACACTACTACCACCGTTACCACTACTACCATCGTTACCACTAATACCACCACTCCCACCGCCAGTTTTCTAGGTCCTCTCGCACTTGTTGTCAATGTACTGTCGCCGTTAAAGCGCAGGAGAGGACAGTTCAGTTATGTATTAAAGTCTGTTGCCAAGTTTTCTATTTATCCCGTCAGTTGTTCTTGGTTTCTATAATGTCCTTTTTTCCTCTCCATCCTTTTTTTCATGTCTGAGCTAGAAAAGAGCATCGGGTTTCCTGCCGCATTCGCCATTCCATGAAAAGACATTTTGCGTAGTTTTTTTTCGATATTTTACATAGTTTTTTTAGTTTTCTATAAAGGAAACTATTGTGCCGGCTTTGTCTGTCCGTCCTCACTTTCTGTCCGCACTTTGTCTGTCCGGCCTCAGATCTTAAAAACCACTGAGGCTAGAGGGCTGCAAATTGGTATGTTGATCATCCACCCTCCAATCATCGAACATACCAAATTGCAGCCCTCTAGCCTCAGTGGTTTTTATTTAAGATTAAAGTTAGCCATAATCGTGGTTCTTGCAACGATATAGGATAGGCCACCACCTGCCCGTTGTTAAAGTTTCATGGGCCCGCGGCTCATCCAGCATTATACCGAAACCACCGAAAGATAGATATTTTTGGTGGGCTTGATTATACGCTGTAGCGGCTGTACAGAAAACTGGATTGCGCCGAAGAAACTTCGGCGCATTAATTACTTTTTTTTCTAGAGTCATTCTGGTATAAAATCGGATTACATTTGTAAGAGAAAAATAATGCAACACGGTTTTCTTTGACGCGTCAGGCAGTTTCTATATTCCAGCAACTTAATGTTCTAAATAAATTTTACGGAACTGAGCCTTTGTTTTTTTGACGACAAATTTGCATGAGCAAAGACGCAGAAATATTCAAAGTTAGAGGTTATAAATAATACCAGTTGAATACTTTTTTTTTCTTGGAAGTAAAAATAAAATGGTGAATTTATCCATCAAATTTGACCATTCCTCTCCTATGTTCAACTTATAATTTCTCACCTTGGATTTTTATTAAACCTTCACTCCTACCCTCCATTGCAGTGGTTCTCAACCGGGAGGAATTCCCCTTGGGGGAATTTCAGAGTTTCAGGGGAGGAATTGTAACCAGGGATTTCTAGTGTTGTATGCATATTATTTGGAAAGCTCCTTTCGAGGCAGAAAAGTTTGGAAAGGGGGATGAAGAATAACATTCTGACATATGGTGAAAGGGTGCATGGGCCAAAAAATCTTGAGAACCACTGCTTTATTGTGTTTATTTACATACCCCGTACCTTGACCATGGATACTAGCGGTTCAATCATTACGTTATTCAAATTGCCTTTGGGGATGCCATCTACGTATCGTCAAGAGGTCAGAGTATCATTCAGATTAACAATGAAAAGTCCACTACAGGAAACAAGTAAATATTCATACGTTGAATAAACACAACTCAGGATATACTCCACACGTTAAAAAAGTTTTTGCTGTACCTTGTTGATTAAACTATTGTTGTTTTACTCTGCTGTTTCCCCATAAATACATTTTCAGACTTGGAAGGAATTGGACAGGCAATATAGGGTTTGTTGACAGGGACACTGTATTGGACAGAGAGGAGAATGTTTACTTCTCGGGCCTTTCTTTGCTTATTGACCCTTCTCATAGTCTTGTGTATAGAATGCATGGCTGTACACACACACACACACACACACACACACACACACACACACACTCGGAAGTTAAATCCCTGTTTGTTTTAAAAGTTCGAATTTTATCCTTTTGCTTATATTAACTTGAAGCCAACGTTACTAAACTATATTACTCATTTTAACCCTACCACATATTACTCATTTTAACCCTACCACACAAAACAAGTTTCTGACAATGTTAGGAAACTCGTGAATTGTAAAGACACTTCTCAGTATCATATCTGTATTTTTTGAGACGATTATTTATTGGTCTCGTTCATTTAACAAGCAGTTTGGCATTTTAACATTCAAAAGTATAATTTATGATAGTCATCAACAATCAAGTTTCTGATCAGAATACTTTTTGGAATCCATTTTCAAGAACAAAACTGATCACTGGTGTTGTAGATCCGTCCTGTAAAAAAAAAAAAAAAAAAAACTCGTAGTAGAGACTTGACATCTGCATTTTCATTATCTATGAAGGTCCTCCGCTTTCCACAAAGAGTTTAGCCACCTAGCGAATTTGTCGTTCCATTTTTTTTCACTCCCCGTCGTTGGTCAAATAAAATCACATCTGGTCGGGCTGTAGGCAAAAGAAAAATTAGCAATACTTTTTGGAAATGCCGGTTCCCGTTCGTTGATGCTATTTTGGGATTGTCGCTGAATTTACTATTACAGTTGTCATGTGGCTGTTTCATTTTTTTTTTTTTTGGCATTGGCGATGTAGTTTACTTCTCACTGTGTGATGGTTGCTTTTGCTGTTAAAGTTAATGAATATATATGTGAATTTTCAGTGTCAGTCTTAGCGGTTTTCATGTATGTTAGGAAATTTATACACGTGTGAATATATGTAGCCATAATGGAATTTTTGGGTTTGTATTATGAAAATCGTACACGTGATCGGGTGTAAAATGTGTTTTATGTAAAGTATGTATCAGATATGAATGGTATACATATATACGCAGTTATCTCTATTAGGCAAGCGAATGGGCAGGCTTAAAGGTACTTTTGCATGGCCTCATAGCTGAAATACTGTTCCCAGCTTTTGTGAAAAAGAGCAAAAATATTAGTGTATCTCCTTTCATATTTGAAAAAAAAACTGTCCAAGATGTAGAAATTGAGGTGGAAATGTTATTTTTGGTCAAATGGAAATTTTTGTCAAATGGAAATTTTTTGTTAAACGGAAATTTTTGTTAAATGGAAAATTTTGTTTAATGGGAAATTTTTGTTGAATGGAAATTTTTGTCGAATGGATATTTCTTGTTGAATGGAATTTTTTTTTTGTTAAATGAAATTTTTTGTTGAATGGGAATTTTTGTTGAATGGAAATATTTTGTTAAATAGAAATTTTTGTTGAATGGATATTTTTGTTGAACGGAAATTTTTGTTGAATGGAAATTTTTGTTGTATGGAAATTTTTGTTAAATAGAAATTTTTTGTTGAATGGAAATTTTTGTTGAATGGAAATTTTTGTTGAATGGAAATTTTTGGTGAATAGAAATTTTTTTTAAATGGAATTTTTTTATGGAATTTTTTGTTGAATGGAAATTTTTGTCAAATAGAAATTTTTGTAAAATGAAAATTTCACGTTTAATCGTTATGTAAAAGGGCTTTAGAATTAAACACAAATCGATCAGTGGGGAAAGCCAATCTGGTTAGGAAGTATTTTATCAAAGTTAATTGGTTGATAAATGGTTAGGTTGGATTGGATGCGGGCAGCATGGGTTTGGTTAAACTCTATATACTGAAATGTATATAAAGTTTAATGCTATGCATATAAAGTTTATGATGTTCTTCTTAAATACAGATAGGGTCTAATAAAAACTATATATTATGACTAATACATTTTTGGTCGTTGTAGGTTCCGTTTAAGTACGTATTATCTCTTAACATCCTTCATTACAGTGAGTAATTAAAGTTGCTCATTTTCGTAATGTAAATTTTTTAGCTAAATTAAGGCAAATGCTATTTTATGCTCTGTTTGTTACGATTCTTTACATTTTCGCTTCAAAATTGTCCTAAGTTACAAATCTCTCAGTGAAATGGGAAGAAGTACCCCGAGTAATTCTAGTTAAAATATCCACCACTACTACCATTATCACCAACGCTACTACTGCCACTACCACCAACACCACTGTTATTACCACTGCCACCATTACTACTACTGCTACTAATACTACCACCAAAACCACCACCACCACCACCACAATATCTACCACTACCACCACCACCACCACCACACCCCAACTACTACCATCACTGTTACCACCACCACCAACCCCACTATTACTACCACTGCCACCACTACTACTACTTCTACTACCATCACCACCACCACCACCACCACTACTACTACTACTACTACTACTACTACTACTACTACTACTACTCCACCAATACCACTAATACTACCACTACCACCAACACCACTACTACTACTACTACTTTTCTAGGTATTCATTTCTCTTCACTTATATTGCGACCTCGTCGTCAAGGTGCTGTTCCACTCACTCTTCCACTAAGGTGCAGGACAGGGCGGTTCGTTAAACATGAATTTCAGTCTAATGTCATGTTTTCTGTTTTTCCCATCATATTTTTTCTCGGCTTCTATAACATTATTATTATTATTATTATTATTATTATTATTATTATTATTATTATTATTATTTCGGTAGATGAAACAACCTATTCACATGGAACAAGCACACCAAAAGGGGCCACTGACTTGAAATTCAAGCTTCCAAAGAATGTTGGTTTCAACCTCTCACCGCAGACCCCACACCGCAGCAGTAACTGATCATGTTACAGACCCAGTGATTTTTTTATCGCCCTAGGGGAGACGCGAACCCGCCACATCTGAGTGGCATGCCACGACACTAACCACTATACCAGCTAACCTTTCATGTGTGGGATCCGGCACTTCCTTTTTTCCTTTCACGCTTGAAAAGAGCATCGAATATCCTGTCACATTCAGCATTCCATATTTTTATAGATTTTTTCCAGACTCATTCTGGTGCAAACTCGGATTATCTTCATTGTTTTAAACTCTTTCCACTCCGTTTAACCCTTGTTTTGTGACGACAAATATACAAATGCACAGACGTGAAAATATTGGAAAAATGGATGTTATCAAGGAATACTTCTGAATGCAACATTTCTTTGGCTATCAAAAAATGGCGAATTTGTCCACCAGATTTAATATTCCTCTCCTGCATTCAACTTGGGATTTCTCTCCTTGGATTCTTATCAATCCATCAACCTTACCCTCTCTTGTGTTTATTTACACAAGTCTTGAAGCTCAACGAAATCGTCGAAGAAAAATTCCGTACCTTGACCATGGACACAAGAGGTTCAATTATTACGTTATTTAAACTGCCGTTGGGGATGCCCTCTACGTGACGTCAAGGGGTCAGAGTATCATTCAGATTAACAATGAAAAGTCCACTACAGGAAACAAGTAAATATTCATACGTTGAATAAACGCAACTCAGGATATACTCCACACGATAAAAAAAAAGTTTTTGCTGTACCTTGTTGATTAAACTATTGTTGTTTTACTCTGTTCTTTCCTCATAAATACATTTTTAGACTCGGAAGGAGTTGGACAGGCAATATGGGATTTGTTGACAGGGTCGCTGTTCTGGACAGAGAGGAGAATGTTGACTTCTCTCGTCTTTCTTTGACTATTGACCCTTCTCTTAGTCTTGTGTACAGAATGCATGACTGTATACACATACACACACACACACACACACACACACACTCTCGAAGACACGCTACCGAAAATTGAATCCGGAAGGCGTAAGGTAAAAGAATCCTTTAGTTTGAAAAGCTCTAAGGTTTGCCTTTTGCCTATATCAACTTTCGGTTGACAATTTCACAAAACTATATATCACTCGTTTTGCCATTCCACAAAACAAGTTCCTTTAGATGTTAGGAGTGTTGTGACTTGTGAAAACACTTCATTATTTTTTTGAGACGTGATCATTTGTTGGACTTGTTCAGCTAACAAGAAAATTGACAGTTAACAATCAAAGTAACTGGGGTTGCCATCGACAATCAAGTTTCTGACTAGAAATAGCATTTGTCATGATTTAGCCAGAGAATTGCATCATGAAATTAAAAAAAAAAAGGTTAAGAGATATTTACTAAATCAGATCCCCACTCGACCAAAAACGTGTCAGCCATAATATATGTTATCAAACATTCTGCATTTAAGGCGAACATCATTAAACTTTCAATACGTTTCAGTACACAGGATTTAACCAAACTTGCAAAATCATGCTGTGCGCATACAATGAAATTTAACCATTTATCAAGTAATTAGCTTTGATAAAATACCTACTAACCAGAATGGCTTTTCCCAATGATCGATTTGAATTTAATTCGCAAGCCCTTTTATTCGACGATTTAACCCGAAATTTCCATTTCACAAAAAAATATATATTATATTTCCACTTCGATTGCTACCTCTTTGTCGGGTTTTTAAGAAATGAAAGGCGATATACTGTGATATTTAACGTTCTGTTTCACAAGCTGGGAATGGAATTTCAACTAAGGTTATAAATACGTACATATAGGCATGGCCATTCGCTTATCTATAGAGATAATTTCTTATATATACTGTACACAATTCATACAGTAACGCATACTTTACATAAAACACATTTTACATCCCTTCACATGACGATTTTCATAATGTAAACCCAAAAATCCCCGTATGGCTACATATATTCACACGTTTATAAATATCCTAACATGCATGAAAACTACTTTGAGTAACTTTGAAAATTCACACATTCATTCGTCGTAACAGCAAAGACACACACAGAGATGTATGCTACATCGCCTGTGCAAAAAAAAAAAAAAAGTGAAGTAGCCACATGACAACGGTGATACTAAATTCACCTGTAATCCCAAAATAGCATCAACGAGCTGGGACCCGAATTTTCACAAAAAAAGTATTGCTAATTTTTCTTTTTACCTACAGCCGGAACAGATGTGATTTTATCTGTCCAGCGACGGGGAGAGAGAGAAAAAATGAGGCGACGAACTCGCTGGGTGGCTAAACTCTTTGTGGAAAGCGGAGGAATTTCATAGATAATGAAAATGCAGATATCAAGTCTCTACTACGTGTTTTTTTTTTTTTTTTTTTACAGGACGGAGCTACAACACCAGTGATGAGTGCTGCTAATTAAAAAGAATTTCAAAAAGTCTTTTGACAATGGTAGTAATCTACGTAAAAATAGAAATTTTTGTGAAGTGGAAATCTCTGGTTAAATCGTTGAGTAAAAGGGTTTTCGAATTAAATACAAATCGATCAGTGGGGAAAGCCATTTTGGTTAGAAAGCATTTTATCAAAGCTAATTGCTTCATAAATGGTTAAAATTTCAGTGGTTGCGACCAGCATGGTTTTGCAAGTTTGGTTAAATTCTCGGTACTAAAATGTATGTGAAGTTTAATGAAATTTCGTCTTTAATAAGGTTGCTTTCACTACAGTGTATACCCTCAGTAGAGCCTGAAGACCAGAGTAATGTAAGCCTTTGCTAACTTTTCTAATTATAAGTGTTGCGTCTGCGCAGACGCAAGTGTGTATGCTAACCTCTCCTTTAGGATGTAATACATACCAGATTACCAAACCCAACTAACCTCTCTTTCAGGAAATAGTGATGTCTATATGTGTATATGCTGTTAACCCTTTCATATGCCGTATTATATTTCACGTGCTTGACTCAGCGTCCACTGTAATTATAATGCCTTTGTACCGTCACATTCTCCGTAGTAACCGTTTACTAACCTCATCATCCACTTATACATTTCTTGTCCTTCCACGGAAATGGTACTTTGATCGTCAGTCATATCGTCTTTATATGATGCTGGAAAGGAATTATTTTAGCCTTCTGTATAACTTGTTCGTACCAACTTCCCGAGAATAATATGGCCTGGAGTAAGTTGTGGAGATCCAGGAACACCTTAGAGGTAAATAACATCATTCCTATTATTTCCGTTACTCAGTTCTTGGCGTCCTTGCTGGTCGTTTGTATGTCCTGATGATACTTACTTCATTGTCTGGATAATTTTAGTAACTCAGGTTGTCAAGTGTGCTCAGTTTTGCTTGAAACTGGATTAGTATTTTTCAGACGCTCTCTCTCTCTCTCTCTCTCTCTCTCTCTCTCTCTCTCTCTCTCTCGTTTTTGCTCTTCAGGCTAAATGCTCTCCCCTGTACGTCGTCATAGTATGGTGGTAATTTCACAGAATTGCTCGTGCATGTATTAATGTATGTATGTGTGGTCATTGTATGTATGTATGTATGTATATATGTATATATGCATGTTTGTATGTATGAGTTGTCATTGAAAGAATGGGATAGAACATATTAAGAGAAGGTTATGTTCAAGGCCATTGTGTGGTCAAATGAAGCAATTTTGAATATTTTTTTTTTTTATTAAATATTTCATCCTTCATTCAGCAGAAATGTGATAAATTAGATAATGCGTTCGGTCATTCATTAGTACGGACGAAGCTAATCTCTCTCTCTCTCTCTCTCTCTCTCTCTCTCTCTCTCTCTCTCTCTCTCTCTCTCTCTCTCTCTCTCTCACGCGCGTGCATGCGTACACAGCCACATACATACGAAAGCAATTAACTTCGGAAAATAGAATAATCTGAAAACTCATACTCAGACACACTTCTTAGTAACGACAGTTTCAGCACAACTGGTATGAATCTGATAAATTTATTTATTCCTAAAAGCCGCGCATGCGTACACACCCGAGTATATTAAAGCAATTTACTTTAGGAAAGGAAAAGTCTTAAAACTCGTACATTTTATCAAACTCGATTCCGACCAACGACGATTTTAACACAACTGGTATGAATATAATAGAGATTTTATTTTCGCCTAAAAACTTGCCTTTCCATTTTAGCATCAGGAGAGTAAATCTTAAGATTGTTCACCCCTCCACCCCCCACCCATCACCCCCTCCCACAGCCGCGCCTTTCATCCACGTCATGTTACTTTACCCTAATCCTGAAAACTTATCCTGAAAACTTCACAAGTGCATTAAAGGATTTTCATAAGTTTTCTTTTATGCTCTCGAAGGAGGGGGAGGGGAGGAGGAGGATGAGTAGGAGGGTGGAGGGAGAAAAAATCTGGAGGCGATGCCGATACTTCATTAGCAGCTTCAATAGCTATTTTAATGGCGGGAGTATTTTTTTCAACGAAGGCAAGTATTACCTTGAAAACCGAATATGTGAATTGACTCAAGGTAATACAGTATTATATAGGACGAATATCCCTGTTATTGATGAGTACTGGTAATCTTTCTTGAATATCTCTAACATTAATAAGTATAGTAATCTCTCTATATTATATGAGGTGAATATCTCTGTATCATTCATGAGTATTGTAATCTCTATGTATTATATGGGATGAATAACTATCATGAATGAGTATTAGTACACTCTCTATGACCAGGTGATGCTTAAGTAAGGTAATATTTTATAGGATGAATGTTTCTATCATTCATCAGTATAGGTAATCTCTCTATATTATACGGGATGAATATCCCTATTATTATTGAGTATTGGTAATCTTTCTATATTAGTATATGGGATAAATATCTCTGCATCATTCATGAGTGCTGGTAGTCTTTCAGTGGCCCTGGGATGGTTAAACTCAAGTGTAAGTGTACTTATTATTATTAGTTTTTTCTATCTCAATCATCCTATTCGGCTGGGTGATATTTATAGTGCGAGGTTCCGGGTTGCATCCTGCCTCCTTAGGAGTCCATCACTTTCTCATTATTTGCGCTGTTTCTAATAGCACGCTCTTCTGCATGAGTCCTGGAGCTACTTTGGCATCTAGTTTTTCCAGGTTCCTTTTCAGGTATCTTGGGATCGTGCCTAGTGTTCCTATGATTATGGGTAACAATTTCCATTGGTACATCCCATATCCTTCTTATTTCGATTTTCAGGTCTTGATACTTATCAATTTTCTCTTTCTTTCTCATCTACTCTGGTGTCCCATGGTATTGTGACATCAATGAGTGATACTTTCTTCTCGATTTTGTTAATCGGCGTCAAGTCTGGTCTATTGGCACGTATCACCCTCTCTGTTCGGCTACCATAGTCCCAGAGGATCTTTGCCTGATCGTTTTCTATCGCTCCCTCAGGTTGGTGTTCGTTCCACTTATTACTGCAAGTTAGCTGGTGTTCCTTGCACAGGTTCCAGTGGAGGGCTTTTCCTACTGAATCATGCCTCTTTTTGCACTGGCTCTGTGCAAGCGCCGGTTTATGGTCTAGTCTTTCATATTGCACTTCCTGCATATGGGTGAGATGTTATTTCTATCTGTTGTTCTTTGGGCATATCTGGTTCTTAGAGCCTGATCTTGTGCCGCTTTTAGCATTCCTTCTGTTTCCTTCTTGAGTTCTCCATTATTATTATTATTATTATTATTATTATTATTATTATTATTATTATTATTATTATTATTATTATTATTATTATTATTATTCAGAAGATGAACCCTATTCGTATGGAAGAAGCTCATTAAGGTCATTAACTTGACTTTTAACCTCCCAAAGAATATATAATTTCTTTAAAGTAACAGAAGATTTTAACAAAAAATTTAAATAAAAAAATATTTTTAAATTAAATAAAAAAAAAAACCACAGTTTGTTACGTAACATTCTTGCCCTCATCGTGAAGTTCATGTTCTAAATATTTCGCTAGGGCCCTTGAGTCTGACTTGTGAAACTCCTCGATACAAGGAGAGAAAGCGGGAGAGATGTAGATGAATTTTATAGGAAGGTTGAAAAGATATTCCTGGTAAATTGGATCGGAGGTTTTCTTCCTGAGAGGATGAAAATCCCTTAACAAGCATAAACTTTTTTTTTTAGAGAGAGAGAGAGAGAGAGAGAGAGAGAGAGAGAGAGAGAGAGAGAGCCAGCCTTCATTTTTCGGTCAGCTTCTAAATCTGTTCAATGCTGTTAGTATACTTAAATGATTTCTTGGCAATTAGAAAATTATACCAGTAATATCCACACGAGAGAGAGAGAGAGAGAGAGAGAGAGAGAGAGAGAGAGAGAGAGAGAGAGAGAGACCGTTTTTTCGGATACTTTCAAAGCTGTTAAGAGTAATTACTATACTTGTAATTTCTTGGTAAGGATTCTCCTTCATGGTTAATCCTCCGCACGGGACCTATTTTTTTTTTTTTTTTTTTTTTTTTGTGGTCATTGACGAGTTTACAGTGCAAGACTAACATGGCTTATCCTTGTTCGGGCTTCTGGTTCCTTTTTCGTTTAAAGGCGAACAAAAAAAAAAAAAGACTTTTTATTAGGCCTATTTGGCTTATTAGTTAAATTTGTACATCAGTGAAAAACTTGACGAGAATCTCGTTATAATGAATTATAATTATTCCACCTTTAGTCCTTTTTTGTACCAGATATTAGTAAAAAGATTCTGTTAAATGTTATATAGTGTTATATTAGTCATCCTGGGCCTCGCAAGCCTCATAGGGCCGGCGCTGAACTCCGGTTTCTTTGTCCGACAGCCAGTGGGGGAAAGTCCCGATGCCTAAGGCACGTGGCCAGTGTGCCACTAGGCCCACTGTTTAAGCCCCCAGCCTGAGGGATGGTACCTATTTTCTTACCAACCCTCTCGAGTTTTCAGACCGCTAGGTTGGCGGGCCACCGGGTTTATGCAATGGCGCCATCCCCAAGCCACCAGTAAGCTGCGGGATTTGAATCCCGGTCCTCTTGATTGGTAGGCGAGAACCTTACCACTGCACCACCACGGCAACATATGGCATAAAGCGTTTATTAATCGGCGGAAAGCAAATGATCAGTATTTTATATGATTTATAATGATACTGATGGTCATTTTTAATTTTCGATGGCAAAAACCATAGAGATCCTGACTTTATAATGGCCCTGATCAGTGGTCCGTCAGTGGCTGTTGTGGGCCACTAACAAACGTTGGCCGTATTTAATGATTGCCTTGGGGTGTTATGGTGTTATGGTTGTTTGCCTATGTGAGAATTTAAATTTGGACCATGATTTTTGGTAAAAGAGTAATTTGACCTCATTTATGGCATTAACTAAAGTGCGGTGATGAATCTTTAGTAGAGTCTCTCTCTCTCTCTCTCTCTCTCTCTCTCTCTCTCTCTCTCTCTCTCTCTCTCTCTCTCTCTCTCTCATTCCCAACGCTATTTCGTCTTTACAAGCAGAACCTGCAACGTGTTAAACATCCCCGACACATTTACTTCAAAATTTATCAAACCGGATTACCGAAATGGTGGCATTTTGCAGCAAAACAATATTCATTTATCTGATCCTTTATTATCTCCTTTATTTGTAACTGAAACCCTTTATAAATGTGTATTTTACATTTATACATCATGCAAGTCTTTCTCTGGATGCATCAGGGGGATGTAGAGGATACCTCAGTATTGTCATCCATTTGAAACACTGACAATGTCCGTGGCGTTTAAAACCCAGAGGAATTTCTTGTAATTTTATCACACTGTAAAATGTTGCTGGTCATTCACAACCCACAGTGAATTGTTGTAGGTCTATAATATAATCACAAGCAATATACGGATCGTGATGGGATTATCAATTTAGCTATCGGAAAAATAAAATTGTGTTTACGATGATACAGATTTTTTTTTTATGATAGGCTGTTACTCATAGTTTCTTAGCTAGGATTTTTTACTTGGGTTGGGGAGGGCAGGGGAACGAAATTGCTGTTTCCATTTCTATTCCCAGAAATGTCGTAGCAGGAGGGATCGGGATGGGGGATGGGGGGTAGGGGAGGGAAATGCCCTCAGGTGTTTTTCATGAGCATTCACACGTTTAGAAATTGAAAAGGAAAATGATGCCCAGGTGGTTTGTCACTAAAGATCGGATCTACAATTAATGTTCCTGAAACACCGGAGCTCAAAGAAGCTTCCAGAATTAGTTAACTGCTATTTAGAATAATAATGCGCGTAATGCGATCTCGATTTGTCTTCCCGAAGGATATTTTGCCCTGCAAACCTTTTCCTTTTCATCACGGACCTTCCTGAGACAGGTCAAATATCGGTCATGAAGAAGCGTGCGTGGTTTAAGTACATGAAAAATATTAAATCCCCAGCTAAAAGAATTAACCGTATAAAGACGATATTTATAGCTTATGAAGAAGCGTGCATGGTTTAAGTACATGAAAAATATTAAATCCCCAGCTTAAAAGAATTAACCGTTTAAAGACGATATTTATAGCTTATGAAGAAGCATGCATGGTTTAAGTACATAAAAAATATTAAATCCCCAGCTAAAAGAATTAACCGTATAAAGACGATATTTATAGCTTACGAAGAAGTGTGCTGGTTTAAGTACGTAAAAAATACTAAATTCCCAGCAAATAGAATTATCTGTGTAAATAAGATATTTATAGCTTATGAAGAAATTTGCATGATTTAAGTACATAAAAAATGCTAAATTCCAAGCTAATAGAATTAAACGTATAAATACGATATTTGTAGCTTATGAAGAAGCATGCATGGTTTAAGTACATAAAAAATACTAAATTCCCAGCTAACAGAATTAACCATATAAATACGATATTTATAGCACTTAGTTTTGAAACAATAACTCTTGTTCTGAATAACATTCGCCCTCTCAACCTTCTTCAGACGCTTATATATTTATTACTTGTAATTCTTAATTAAGATATTTCATTCCTTTTGCAAACCACAAGAAACATTTCTTAGGAGAAATATTATGTTTACAGTATCTTCCGTTCGCAAAGCCAAAGAGTTTTGAGATTTAAGTCAGCCTTTACGAAGTTCCATTTCATTTGTAGCCCGAAGTTTTCTGTAGAAATTAATTTTGTGACGTCAGCGTTGAAGTCTCCGAATTCAGATAAAGTAAAAACTTTCAGAAAGATGATTTTAACTATAGTTTTGACGATCCGTCAAATAGAGTGTGAGTGAGAGAGAAAAAGAGAGAGAGAGAGAGAGAGAGAGAGAGAGAGAGAGAGAGAGAGAGAGAGAGAGAGAGGGGCAGTACATAGCATTCCCGAGATGTATACTAGTATTGCACCAGCCCCGGTTTTTTTTTTTTTTTTGTCATGCCCTTAGGTTAGGTTAGGTTACGTTGGGTTAGGCTGAGTTAGCCCGGAGCTTCATCGATAATTTGGGTGTGGGAAACTTAATGAGATTATTTTCAAGAAAATTCTATGGTTAATTTTTAAGATATAGCGTCTCGCTTTTTTCAGGGAAAGTTCCCAGGCTTGTGCAATACTCGGTTGCATCTCGGGGAAAATGCTTCCTAGAGACTCGTCCTTCGCACATTGATTATTTATGAGGGGTCTCTGATTTCCGCAGAAGTTTTCCCTTCCGGGTATTGCTTATTTTTTTTTTTATTTATTTATTTCCTCTCTTCCCCGAACATATTCCCAACTGTTCCGGACGCGAGCTAAAAAGGAAAAATGCCGAAGCATTTTGGAAAACAGTCCGGAGGCGCCTGATGCTATTTTAGCAGTGTGGAAATTTAGTGTCAAAGTTGTAGTGTGGTTCTTTCACTCCAGCTGTTTTGGCTCTGGGTTTTATTGCTCGTGTTTTGAGTCCTTACTTACAGCGGCTTGGCGGACGTTCCATTGTTTTGGATGTTTTGTGCATTCACTGTACTGGTTTTATGAACCGTGCGCATTTGGTTTGTGTGTAATGAGGCATGTGTCCTTGCTTACACATTTGTATATAGGTATAATAATTATATAAATGTGTATATTATATATAAAATTCTTTCATTGTGGTTTTATGAACCGTGCGCACGTGGTTTGTGTGTAATGAGGCATATATCCTTGTATGTATACCATATAAATTTGTATATTATAAAAAATATACGTTATATATATTTAAATGTTATATATATTTGAATATATGTATTTATCATATATATGAATGTATATATAAAATACAAACATATATGTGCATGTAAATGTACAGAGTGTGTGTAGCACGTAAAAATATTAAATTCTCAGCCAACAAAATGAACCATAAAAATGCTATATTTATAGCGCTTAGTTTTGAAACAATAACTGTTATTATAACACGCCATATGCTCGCTAGGACGCAGTTATTGCAAATAACATAAAAGGCTGTAGGCAAAGAGGATTTGTTAGGTCAAAGTGGCTTCTATCGTGTGACCTATTTTCTCTAAAATTCAGTGGGATCTGTCTTTGTAAATTTATGAATTAATTCCTATTCGAATTTATTTTCATTTGAGTCTCTCAAGTGACAGAAAATATCTTTCAATAATTGTCCGGTTATTTACAACATGCTTTTATTGTCCGGTTATTATTTACAACGTACTTTGGTTGTCCAAGTATTAGTTATAACATACTCTTATTGTCCGGTTATTATTTACAGTATACTTGAATAGAACGGTTATTATTTATAACGTACTTTTATTGTCCAGTTAGTATTTACAACATTTTTATCTTCCGGTTGTTATTTACAACATTTTTATCTTCCGGTTGTTATTTACAACATACTTTTATTGTCTGGTTATTATTTACAACATACTTTTATTGTCCGCTTTTTATTTACAACATTCTTTTATTGTCCGCTTATTATTTACAACAAACATTTATTGTCCGGTATATTTATAACAATTTTACTGTCCGGTTATTATTTACAATACACTTTAGGAGAACGTTTATTATTTGCAATATATTTTTATTGTCCGGTTAGTATTTACAACACACACTATTGTCTGGTTACTATTTGCAACACTTATATTGTCAGGTTATTATTTACAACATTTTTATTGTCCGGTTATTATTCACAGCGCTCTGTTATTATTGACAACACACTTTGATTGTCCGGTTATTATTTACAAACACTTTTATTGGTCCGTTTTTATTTACAGCACATTTCATTGTCCGGTTATTATTTACAAAAAACTTTCATTGTCCGGTATATTTATAACACTTTTATGCCCCGTTATTATTTACACACTTTTATTGTCTGGTTATTATTTACAACAAACTTTTATTATCCGGTATATTTATAACACTTATTTTCCGGTTATTATTTACAATTTTATTGTCCAGTTATTATTTACAACACACTTTTGTTGTCCAGTTATTATTTACAACACACTTTTATTGTCCAGTTATTATTTACAACACACTTTATTGTCCGGTTATTATTTACAACACACTTTTATTGTCCGGTTATTATTTACAAAACTTTTATTGTCCGGTATTTTTATAACACTTATTTTCCGGTTATTATTGACAATTTTATTGTCTAGTTATTATTTACAACAGACTTTTATTGTCCGGTTATTATTTACAACAGACTTTTATTGTCCGGTTATTATTTACAACACATTTTATTGTCTGGTATATTTATAACACTTATTTTCCGGTTATTATTTACAGTTTTATTGTCCAGTTATTATTTACAACACACTTTTATTGTCAGGTTATTTACAATATACTTTTATTGTCCGGTTATTATTCAGAATACACTTTTATTGACTCTTTATTATTTACAACACAATTTTAATCTTTGAATTTCTGACGGTAGTTGTGGCTGTTATGCGTACAGTGGTATCTCTTTACTTCGTAAATAGGCTTCCACCATCTGCAAGGGACACTTCCTCGACTGTGGTATCGGAAAAAGTTCCCCCACACAAACCACACCTTTTAAAATTTCAAAGAAATGCGAACGGTGTTGCAAGGTTTTTTTTTTATTAGAGAATAAAAAGCTACCACGTTGACGGGGAGAGCTGATGTCACATTACCTTTTCCAAAAACTGGATGGGTCGTCCGTATTTTCATTCGTGCAAGTTTTTAAAACTTTTGTGTCAAAAATTTTCATGTTTTTCTTTGAAATTTTAATTGCGTGGCCATTTTCGAGTTGGTCTGAAACGCCAGCGTTATTGTGAAATGTTTAAGCTTTATTTGAACTGTATTTTGAAATATTCAGGCTATTTTGGGAGTATATTTTTTTTAATATTTAAACTATTTCTGGACTATATTTTGAAATATTAAAGCTATTTTGGGAGTATATTTGTTAATATCTAAGCTATTTTTGGATTATATTTTGAAATGTTTGAGCTATTTTTGGACCATATTTTGAAATATTCAAGCTAAATATTTTTAATATTTAATCTATTTTTTAGAATATAATTTTTGATATAATGTGATAAGAGAATTTACGCGTTAGAAAATTGGTTTTAGCATATAAACAAGTAAAAAAAACTTTCAGCCATTGCCCATGAAACTCTCAGCCGCGGCCTATGAAACTTTCAGCTACAGCCCGGTGGTGGCATGTGTTGTTGGCACCTATAGCGGTGTGCCAAACGTACGATAATGGCTGACATTAACCTTAAAATCAAAACTACCGAGGCTAGAGGCTTGCAATTTGGTATGTTTGATGACTGGAGGGTGGGTGATCAACATAACAATTTGCGGCCCTCTAGCCTCTGTAGTTTTTAAGATCTGAGGGCGGACAGAAAAAAGTGCGGACGGAAGAAGCTTCGGCGCATTTTTTACTTTTTAAACGTCATACCCATCGTTGTAGTTTTAACATTGCCAGCATTTATATGCATTTTTAACTAAAATTTTTTAAAGCACGGCTATGTTATACAGCCCAGACTGCCACCCCTCCTCACATCACCACGTACTTGCATCAACTTCTGAAGTGCATTAAAGGATTCTCCAAAGTTTTCCTTTTATGGTTTTGGTGGCACTTAAAAAGTTGGTCCAGAATCCGATAGTTTATTAGCAGCTGTACCTTTCAACGATAGCAAATTGTAGCCTTAAAGGTGACGCGAATCTGGGGTGGTATGTGTTCTAAAAAAAAACAGGATGAACTAAAAGATTTATGATAATTTTATTCAATATTCTTAAACTTGACTTTCTTGAAGTATGCCGTAGGATGACAACTTTGTTCCCTAAGTTGCTGGTCGAATTTCATTTCAGTCGTTTAAGTTGTTTTAAAATGACTGGCTGGTAACGACGGTTTTATTCGTGTGGAAATGATAGAAAGTTATATTTTACTTATCTTTACTTTCCAAAATAACTCTCCCAAAAATCACTTTTCTCGTGACGATGCTCGTTTTTCCATCACGATACACGAACTTAATGATCTAAATACGATTTTTATTTGTGCAAAAATGATAAAAGTTATATTTTACTTATCTTTATTTTCCAAAATAACTCTCCCAAAAATCACTTTTCTCGTGACGATGCTCGTTACCCGCTGACTTCCATCACGATACACGAACTTAATGATCTAAATACGATTTATATTTGTGTGAAAATGATAAAAGTTATATTTTACTAATCTTTATTTTCAAAAAATAACTCTCCCAAAAATCACTTTTTTGTGTTGACGCTCGTTACCCGCTGACTTCCATCACGGTACACGATAATGGTCTAAATACGATTTTTATTTGTGCGAAAATGATAAAAGTTATATTTTACTGATCTTTATTTTCCAAAATAACTCTGCCAAAAATCACTCTCCTCGTGTTGATCTAATCACGATACACGAACTTAATGATGTAAATTTGCGAAAATGATAAAAGTTATATTTTATCTGCCAAAAATCACTCTCCTCGTGTTGATGCTCGTTACCCGCTGACTTCCATCAATAATACACGAACTTAATGATTAAATACGATTTTTATTTTACGAAAATGATAAAGTTATATTTTTATTTTCTAAAATAACTCTGCCAAAAATCACTCTTCTTGTGTTGATGCTCGTTACCCGCTGACTTCCATCACGATACACGAACTTAATGGTCTAAATACGATTTTTATTTGTGCGAAAATGATAAAGTTATATTTTAATTATCTTTATTTTCTAAAATAACTCTGCCAAAAATCACTCTCCTCGTGTTGATGCTCGTTACCCGCTGACTTCCATCACGGTACACGAACTTAATGATCTAAATACGATTTTTATTTGTGCGAAAATGATAAAAGTTATATTTTAATTATCTTTATTTTCTAAAATAACTCTGCCAAAAATCACTCTCCTCGTGTTGAACTTCCATCGATACACGAACTTAATGATCTAAATACGATTTTTATTTGTGCGAAAATGATAAAAGTTATATTTTACTTATCTTTATTTTCTAAAATAACTCTGCCAAAAATCACTCTCCTCGTGTTGATGCTCGTTACCCGCTGACTTCCATCACGATACACGAACTTAATGATCTAAATACGATTTTTATTTGTGCGAAAATGATAAAAGTTATATTTTACTGATCTTTATTTTCTAAAATAACTCTGCCAAAAATCACTCTCCTCGTGTTGATGCTCGTTACCCGCTGACTTCCATCGATGATAGATCTAAATACGATTTTTACGAAAATGATAAAAGTTATAATTATCTAAAAAATGCCAAAAATCACTCTCCTCGTGTTGATGCTCGTTTTTTATTGATGACGAAAATGATAAATACGATTTTTGTTTGTGCGAAAATGATAAAAGTTATATTTTACTGATCTTTATTTTCCAAAATAACTCTGCCAAAAATCACTCTCCTCGTGTTGATGCTCGTTACCCGCTGACTTCCATCACGATACACGAACTTAATGATCTAAATACGATTTTTATTTGTGCGAAAATGATAAAAGTTATATTTTACTGATCTTTATTTTCTAAAATAACTCTGCCAAAAATCACTCTTCTCGTGTTGATGCTCGTTACCCGCTGACTTCCATCACGATACACGAACTTAATGATCTAAATACGATTTTTATTTGTGCGAAAATGATAAAAGTTATATTTTACTTATCTTTATTTTCTAAAATAACTCTGCCAAAAATCACTCTTCTCGTGTTGATGCTCGTTACCCGCTGACTTCCATCACGATACACGAACTTAATGATCTAAATACGATTTTTTTTGTCGAAAATGATAAAAGTTATATTTTACTTATTTTTCCCAAAAATCACTTTTCTTGACGATGCTCGGCTGACTTCCATCACGATACACGAACTTAATGATCTAAAACGATTTTTATTTGTGCGGAAATGATAAAAGTTATATTTTACTAATCTTTTTTTTCCAAAAAATAACTCTCACAAAAATCACTTTTTTGTATTTGACTTCCATCACGATAGACGAACTTAATGATCTAAATACGATTTATATTTGTGTGAAAATGATAAAAGTTATAATGATCTTTATTTTCCAAAATAACTCTGCCAAAAATCACTCTTCTCGTGTTGATGCTCGTTACCCGCTGACTTCCATCACGATACACGAACTTAATGATCTAAATACCTTCTTCAGTCTCCGAATCCCACTCTCTCGGGGAACTCCTTAAAACGGCGAGAGTGTTCGATTCTGAATTTTATGTAAAAGATTAGAGGAAATGCCCCGTAAATTGCATCGGAGATTTTTTTTTTTATTCCCCTCAGGAGGAGGAGGAAAATCCTTAACAAGCTTAAACTTATTTTTTTCCCCCTCTCTCCGAGACGCGAATATATTTTCTGGCCATTTTCAGAACCTCGTTAAAAGAATTGCAGTGTCGGTGTTGTTAATATTTCATATATTTAGGTGTAGATTTTTTTTTCCCCGTGTTCATCGATTCCGTTTTTTCTTGGTCTGAACTTGTAACTCCTATTGTATGGAGCAATGGAAAAGGAAAGAGGATATTTTTTTCCTACATGAAGAATGGGGGACAAGACTTGACTTAGCTTTCCTTCTCGGACCCTTATGGAGAGTAATAAGAACCTTGAACACGTTTTCTCTTTTTTTTTTTTTTTCTTAATACTCCTTTCAAGTGTTTGGCGGATGAATAATCCTTATGGAACAACAAAAAGTTGGCGGAATCTCCTATTTTATCATTTTGTTTTATAATTTTGTCTACTTTCTCTTGGAAAGTGAATCTTTGTAATTACACGTTCACAGTTGTTTAAATTTTTCATTCAAATGGTTTGCTAGGTTGCTTTCTCTCTCATCATTTAAAAGAAAGGTGAATGTTTCAGTTATAGGTAAAGGGTGGGAGTCGACCATGTGCTCTTAATATTATCGTGTCGTGTTAAGACTTTTTTGAATGTGGGAAGTTGCATCATTATGGACTGTATCCTTTTAACGAACGTTAGGAAATAAACACACATGCAAAGCTTTCAATGACGTCCTGATTCATCTGTCTCAGAGAGACTGAGAAACTGTAAATAAAACATTCTCTCACCTCTCATTTTTATCGTTCTTGATTTTGTAAAACGCCGATTATCTTTTTTTAATTAAAAAGATAATTTTGCAAAGCTTTCAATGTCCTTCCGATTCATCTAACTCTCAAAGAGACTTTTATCTCATTCTCATTTTTATCGTCTTTTACTGTCTTTTTTAATTAAAATTTTTTTTATTAGTGCTATGTTAAAGAATATTAAGACTGCCCACTCTCAAGAGGCAAACTTTCATCCACGACAATCCTGTTCCTCACGCTTATCCTGAAAGCTCCTGAAGTGCATTAAAGGATTTTCCTAAGTTTTCCCTTTTATGCTTTTTTGGGAAAAACGCTAAAGTTGGACGAGACGACGATAGTTCATTAGCAACATGAATAGGTATTTTTGTGGCGCGCGTATTTTTCATTAGAGGCAAATTGTAGCTTATAGGTCATGCGAACTATCTTGTCTTTTATTCTAAAAAAAAATAACTAAAAAAAGATAAAATAAAAGAACGAATAGAAACATGCATTGCAATGAGTTTCATGGGCTTGTACTTAACATAGGGTTAGTTATATAATCAATTATCGCTAATTTATAATCCCCCAAAATAAGCCAGTGTTTCCTTAATATCATTTACCCTCAGGAAAATAAACTAAAATTTTTATTGTAATAAAATATTTTCTCAAAACAGTTATTATAATAATGACTGGAATGTTACTATTACAATAAACATAATAAATAACTAATTTCACTATTACAATGAACATTTTCTAAAAAAATAATAGGAATAATGTTTAAACACCGAGTATTTTGTAGCTTTTCTTTCCTTTTATACAAAACCCGTTTTCTTTTCATACGTTAGATTTGCAGAAATCATTCATTTACAAATATATATTAGTTACTCATAGATCCGATCACTACATACATACGAAGTTGCTGATGCAAACACCTCCTTCAAAAAGAGAGAGAGAGAGAGAGAGAGAGAGAGAGAGAGAGAGAGAGAGAGAGAGAGAGAGAGAGAGAGAGAGAGAGAGAAAGTTTAAGCTGAATTTTACGTAAAAGTTCCGAAGGAAATGCCCTGTAAATTGGATCGGGGCTTTTTACACTTCGATGAGAATCCGTAACAAGCTTAAACTTTTTTTTTTTTTTTTCCAGCCCTCGAGACCCCGACTGCATTTTCCAAGTGTTATTATTTTGGGAGTCATTTCGGAACAAAGTTAAAGTGGGAGTAAGCGCAAGTGTTGCCTACACTTTTTCAAGTGTTTTAAGTAGTCTGTATACATCGCCTGCAACTGTATTTGTTTTGTAAAATATTCTGAGCATGGTAGCTGTATCGAAAGGTTGTATAAAAAAAAAAAAACCTTGATCTATTTAGCTGTTCACTCCATTTCTTTCTCGTCTTCCTAATGGAATGTCTTCTATGTGTTCTATGTACGTATTTCGTTTTGAAATGCCCCTAGAGCCTTTTCTGTCCGTTTTGAAAGGGAATTGGGTCTCGTGTCATGGGTACACTTGCGTATGTTTATTATCTGTTATCAACTTCTTTTCCTTATTTCCCGTAGGGCGTTAGTGCCATCAGTGAACCTCATGCAGTGTACTGTAGGCATTACTTAAGGCTCTTTGCAACGTCCCTTCGGCCTCTAGCTGCAACCCCTTCCATTCCTTTTACTGTATCTCCGTTCATATTTTCTTCCATCTTACTTTCTTCCGTCTCCTAACAATTGATTCAGTGTTTAACTGTGAGGTTTTCCTCCTGTTACACCTTTTAAACTTTTACTGTCAATTTCCGTTTCAACGCTGAATGGCCTCATTGGTCCCAGTGCTTGGTGTTTGGCCTAATATTCTATATTCAATTCAAGATTTCCTGTTATTAAGTGTTGTTAACTGAGATTTTAATGTTTGTTGATTATTTTCTTAATTTTTTTTCTATTTTTTCCACATTCAGCAGATTTTTCCTTTACGTACAAATAAAACATGCTTTTCCCATATACATTTTTTTTTACCAAAAAATTGCGTTAAAACCTGCAAAAAAATTACGTTATAAATACTCTCATTGTCTCTAAACCAATGCCACGATATGCGTAGTCAATGATCCAAATAGCTTACCATCATTTTTCTGAACCCCGCCCAAGGAACTCTGAAAACGTCGAGAGAGTTTAAACTGGATTCTATGTGAAAGATTAGAGGAAATGCACAGTAAATTGGCTCGGGGAATTTTGCCATTTAGGGAGAGGAAAAAATCCTTAACACGCTTAAACTTTTTCCTTTACTTCTAAATCCTGCTGCTGCGTTTTCTTGAGTGTTTCAGAAGGGAGCCACATAAATGTTGTGTCTTTTTTACATATTTAAGTGTTTTTGTCATTTGTCAGTTGGGTTAAAGCCTTTTTGTAAGGCACTTCTTGGGGATAATGGAATAGGAGGAAAGCCTTCCTCCTTACTTGAAATTAACCATAAAAAACTTTTAGGGGGATAATATAATCAAGTGAAAACCCTATTCCTTACTTGAAATAAGAAGAAAAAACACTCTTAGGGCGTTAATGGAACAGGGGAAAGCCTTCTTCCTTACTTGAAATAAAAAAAAAAAATAAACAAATGAACACAAATTGTATTCAATTCGTTTTAATTTTGCTAAAGTTGTAAGTAAATAATAAGTATTTATGGAAGCTAAGGCGTTCCTTTTTTTTTAATGCAAGAAGAGTATAAATGTTATAATTGACATGACCATGCATGAGCCGCACTTTCCCTGAAAACTTCCCAAGTGCTTCAGAGGATTTTCATAAGTTTTCGTTATTCTTGTCGAGGAACGTCAAAGAAAAAAAAAAACTTTAAAAATGCCCCGGAGTTTTCTGTACAGCCGCTACGGCGTATAATCAAGGCCACCGAAAATAGAGCTATCTTTCGGTGGTCTATGTTTAATGCTGTATGAGGCGCTGCCCATGAAACTTTATAACCACGGCCCTTTGATGGTCTGGCCCATATCGTTGCCAGACACACCATTATGGCTGATTTTAACCTTAAATAAAATAAAAGCTACTGAGGCTAGAGGGCTGCAATTTGATATGAGTGATGATTGGAGGGTGGATGATCAACATACCAATTTGCAACCCTCTCGCCTCACTAGTTTTTGAGATCTTGAGGGCGGACAGAAAAAGTGCGGACGGACAGACAAAACTAAAAATGGACCTATGGTAATAGTTCGGTAGCAGCATAACTGTGAATTTTAATGGCAGGTTAATTATTTAATGCGTATCTTAAATTGAAGTTAATGCAAAATCAGAATATTCTTCATTATTCATGAACTAGTTACTTGGTGCAAAATTAGAATATTCATTATTCATGAATCTAGTTACTTGGTTAGGTTAGGTTAGAAAAGGATTGGTTTTTGAGGAGTAATAGGATTAGCAACGTTGAGTAGTATTTTTCGGCATTCCATTATGTGGGAATTAACCACGCTTTTTTTATTTATTCACCTATTTATTTTTGCCATAATGGATATGTTTTTTTGTCTTTTCTCCAAAAACAGATTTTTTTTATTTAAATTTTATTCCCCTCAAGAAAGTTCTGTATTTCACGCATAAAACTTTTAAGTTTTATTCCCCAAACAAATTTCCTACAATTCATGAATAAAATTAGTTTTATAAATCATTAAAAAAAAAATACCCCGTTAAATGCATTCAGTATCCTCAAACCCGCATCACGATATTAGAGACGAAGCCTGTGATCTAATTCGGGTTCTGAATCTTACTTAGGCAACTCCTTAAAACGACGAGGGAAAGTTTGAGCTGATTTTTATGTCAAAGTTGAAAGGAAATGCCCCGTAAATTGGATGGGAGTTTTTCCCCTTTGCCAGATGAAAATCCTTAACAAGCTTAAACTCTCTCTCTCTCTCTCTCTCTCTCTCTCTCTCTCTCTCTCTCTCTCTCTCTCTCTCTCTTAGCGAATACATTTCTTGAGCATTTTGAGATATTAAGGGTAATAAAGACCTGGGTTCGATTCCTGAGCGGGTGGGAGTGCTCAAGCATTTTCTGCTGAATGTCATCATAGCTGTTGCCCTTAGTAGTGTAAAGTAAGTAGCTGGTGGTTAGTCAACCTTGGTGGGATGCAACCAGGGTGAAGGACATTGCTCTAGCAATTTCATCTTTTAATACTTGCTGAGAACAGGACCAGAATACTTCCTGTCATTACCTTTTTAAGGAGAAATGTATGTATGTATGTCAGAATGTATCCTGTCATTATGTATGTATGTATGTATGTATGTATGTATGTATGTATGTATGTATGAATGAAAGTATGCATATGTATGTGTATGAATAAAATTATATATGCATGTATGTATGAATGCAAGTATGCATAGGTATGTGTGTATGTATGAAAGTGTATGTATGTATGTATAAATGAAAGTATGCATATGTATACAGGCTTAATGTATGTATTGCTACAATCCCCCATCTATAATAACAGCAGTATGAATAAGTTTGTTTACCACAATATCTTTGCTTTATTTTGTCTTGACAATAGAGCAAGAAACTTGTTTTACAAAAAAAAGTCTGTTATTGTAAAACTATGTCGCATGATAATATTATCCGCCCCGCAATTATTTTCTCCTTGTTATTTTTCTGCATCGGAAAATTTTACATACTGTGAGCGGCTGAAAATCACCTTTTATTTGTTTATTTATTTATTTATTTATTTATTTATTTATTTGTTTATTTGTTTGTTTGTTTATCAGTTTGTTTGTTTATCCAAAATAATTATGCTGTCAGTGACAAATCTTTATAAAAAGTGTAGTATATAATTATTTATATTAATATATATATATATATATATATATATATATATATATATATATATATATATATATATATATATATATATATATATATATATATATATATATATATATATATATATATATATATATGTGTGTGTGCATATTTAAGAATTTTAATAGATATGCAAAAATAAAAAGTAATTGTTCAAGTTCCCAGTGTTTTGTTTGTGTATATACATATATACATAATTTTAATTATCGACCAGATATTCATCAAAAGGCATTTCATATTTTTGCGGAGCTAAATGGTCGTTTAGATATACTCACATTGCAGAGTTTTATTCATATTCCGTAAAAGTCCCTTTAAAAAAACCATGATCAGTTTTATTAGTCTGCTCATCAATTCACTTAATACAGACAGATTAAATTAGTGTCTGAACTCTCACAGAAAGGGCTTAATACAGAACAAAATTAGTGTCTGAACTATTATATCATTTTGGCACCTTTCTTTGTAAATAACAAGTTTGAGTTTGTAAATAATTTTAGTACCTTTCTTAGTAAACCATTTTCAGCACCTTTCTTTGTAAATAATTTTAGTATCTTTCTTTGTAAATAATTTTAGTACCTTTCTTTGTAAATAATTTTAGTACCTTTCTTTGTAAATAATTTTAGTACCTTTCTTTGTAAATAATTTTTAGTACCTTTCTTTAAGTAAATAATTTTAGTACCTTTCTTTGTAAGTCATTTTTATCCTTCTCTGTTAATCACATTTAGTACATTTCTTTGTGAATAATTTTTAGTACCTTACTTTGTAAATAATTTTTAGTACCTTTCTTTGTAAACATGTTTTAGAATCTTCCTTTGTAAATAATTTCTAGAACCTTTCTTTGTAGATAATTTTTAGTACCTTTCTTCGTAAATCATTTTTAGAACCTTTCTTTGTAAATAATTTTTTGAACCTTTCTTAGTAAATCATTTGTACCTTTCTTTGTAAATAATTTTTAGAACCTGCCTTTGTAAACAATTTCTAGAAACTTTCTTTGTAAATGGTCTTTCGAACCTTCCTTTGTAACTCATTTTGAGCACCTTTCTTTGTAAGTAATTTCTAGAATCTTCCTTTATAAATAAGTTTTAGAACCTTTCTTTGTAAATTATTTTTAGGACCTTTCTTCAAATGCTATGCTCCCGTCTTCTCCCATTAGCAGGCCGTCAAAACCCGCGCTGAAAACCTCAAGGACTTTGGCTGGAGTTTCCAAGACTTTAATTATTGTAAATTTTAAACTTCCTTAATGAGTGCGTAGCTTTTGAATAACTTGATTCTTTACACATTTCTGCAATTATGAAAGCGGTGCTGTTGCTTCAGGAAATGTAATGAAATCCTTGCAATTTTTAGTCCTGTGACCAGGAAAAGTGTTGCCCACTAACTTGAAACTTCCTTAAGTGAAAGCAAACTGTCATAACATATTTTTACTAAAATTAGAAAATGAATTATGAGTATTTGTGATTTGGGCATTTCAGAAAAATGTCTTCACTAACATCATTATAAAGCCATTTTGACTTGGGTCAAGTCAGGCCAAGGAATCCTCCACCGTCAATAAATTTATTATCTATGATGTGTCGTTTCGTAACTCGCCATGATGAGCTTGAGAGCATCATTGGTTTAAACAATGTCATCTGAAGTATTCCTTAGTTCTTAGGATTTTTAGTTGTGTTTGCCACTTATAGTAGATAATTTCTTCCCAGAACTATATAAAAAAATTACAATGAAGGACACCTCGGCCAAATCTGCTACGTTCCAGGGTACTGCCACCTAGTGATAAAAACCGAAAGGGAACGCGCCGTTTTCTATGACAAGTGAAACCGACATTCACCTCAAATGTCCTTACCGCGTCACCAGGACAAAGAACTCCGTTGGGCTACGGTTTCGTGTTGCTTTTGTTTATCCTCTTTTTCATGAATAGATTTTTGACAAACTTAGAATTAGTGACAATGTGTTGGCAGGCACAAATAGTGCAGTAGTATCAAGGAATACAATCGTTTTCTGGCTTCGTGAAGTGATGAAGCAGGCGTTTGAGTTATAACTTATTGGGATCAGTTACGGAATGATGTAGACCTATAGTGGAGGCTCAACAAATTGTGTAGTAACGAATCTCCATTTGGACAGAATAGCATCTCGCCTCAGGTTAACGGTGAAAATGGTTGGTTATATGATGAGTGATCGTTTGCTTTCCCTGCGTCTCCATTTTCTTCCTGCAGAGTTTTCCTTTTATTTATGACTGTAATGAGTCATTAAAACACGACCTCTGTTTCTCTTAAAGGTTGGGATGGGCTATAAACTATATTAATCTGTGTTCAGGTATATTTAGTGATACTCTGCTTGCTACCTCCCAACTGGTCTCCCACGCTCGGGGGCTGGGATCTTCAGGTGTTACTCTTTCGAGGATGTTGTAGACCTACTCTGGAGTGGACTTGTGCCTTCCTTACCATCACCTGAGATCTCAAGGTGGCACATCAACAGCCATGATTTAAGAGAAATTCCTCCCCCTTTGGGATAAGTATCCACGTAAAGACAAAGGTTTGTATCCTAATAGCAACTTACGGCGAATTTTAAGATGATTTGCCTTTCACTACAATTGCTCAATTGCGCAGACGGTTACCCAAAACCAGCGCAAAGAATACCTCCAGTTTTGAAACCTTGTTTCCAAGCTTCAAACGCCCTCGTTGGTACTGAGAGAGTGAGTAACCATAAGGCTTGGGTTAGTACTTGTAGGAAAAATAGGAGGAAAGTGCGATAGATTGAATGAGTGATTAGTGCTCCTTTGAAACGTACTTCGTATAATGAAAAAGCAAGAGGCGTATGCCCCCGAGGTAAAATCGTTCATCAGAATTTCTCTCTCTCTCTCTCTCTCTCTCTCTCTCTCTCTCTCTCTCTCTCTGTCCAGCCATCCCTGTCTCTTTCCCTCTTTCTTCTCCCTATCACCCCCTTCTCTCTCTCTCTCTCTCTCTCTCTCTCTCTCTCTCTCTCTCTCTCTCTCTCTCCAGCCATCCCTCTTCTCTCTAACACCCTCTCTCCAGCCATCCCTCTCTCTCTCTCTCTCTCTCTTCTCTCTCCCTCTCTCTCACCCTCCAGCCATCCCTATCTCTTTCCTTCTTTCTTCTCCTAACACCCCTCTCTCTCTCTCTCTCTCTCTCTCTCTCTCTCTCTCTCTCTCTCTCTCTCTCTCAAATCAAATCACTAATCCCTGAGGCCACCATGGATTTAAATCCTTAATCTTTAGTATTTAATGTTAGCCTCATCCTTGCAGTACCGCAACATTGGAAACATCTTACCTCATCCTGTTTAATAAATCCAAGGTCACACACCCAGTCTGTAACCTAATTAAGTATTTTTCTCTGTCGTTAGGCATCCTTCATCCTTTTAAATTAGGTGCAATTTCACCTATATTCCTAAGTTCTCCAGACTGATGTCTAGAACTGTACTAGACAGTTACGTTAGTCACCCAGAGCGATGTAATTTTCCCACGCTCAACTTCGAAGTTACCAAATCCCCTGAGGAAGCGGTTTTGTGGAGTCCTCTTGTCTGTTCCTTACCTGCTTTGTCTGTCTTTTCCACTTTAAGATAATTATTCAGCCTGTTTCAGAAAGGGAATGAGGTTTCCCTCCCTTTCACATAATCATTGCTTCTTGATCCATTACTTTACCTGCGTTTTTTTCCCCCGATCTATACAGATATTGTCTGATTAAAGGGTCATTCCTCCATTACCTGAAATAAAAAAATCCATTTCTCTCTCTCAGATACACATTATATATATATATATATATATATATATATATATATATATATATATATATATATATATATATATATATATATATATATATATATATATATATATATATATATATATATATATATATATATATATATAATATATATATATAAACACATACACCACATATATATATATATATATATATATATATATATATATATATATATATATATTTATTTATTTATTTATTTATTTATTTATTTATTTCACGGCCTTATTCAATTCATACTTTCATCCACTGAATTGCGGATGAACTTGTGTGCAGATAAGTTCCACAACGTCATAAACCTGCACGGAAGGGCACTGATGTAGGCGGGATTTCATCTGGGACAATTTAAACTTAAATGCGATGTTATTGATAGATTTATTTTTAGTATTATTACTTTTGGGCAAAGTACAGAAGATTTCTTAGGTTTTTTTTTTTTCATTTGCTGGGTCCTTCACATATTATTATTATTGTTATTATTTTTCAGTAGATGAAACATATTCACATGGAACAAGCACACAGGGGCCATTGACTTGAAATTCAAGCTTCCAAAGGATGTTGGTTTCAGCCCACACTGCAGCAGTAACTGATCATGATACAGAGCCAGTGATTTTCCATCGCCCAGGGTAGACGCGAACCCGCCACATCTGAGTGGCATTCCACGACAGTAACCACTATACCAGCGGACCAGCTAGATTAAAATTGAATGAACAGAGGTCATGCCTAGAGGTCACAGCTTGAAAATGAGGCGATTAATATGAGAGATTAAAATTGAATTCATCCTGATCAGCATTTAATATATATAGCTATACAAAGCTTCATTTAATATTAACAGCTGTGAATAACGTGGATAAGAGTAAATTTTGGCTATTGTACATCGATTAACCAATACGATCTGAAGAGCTGTATGGCTATTGTATGTTTAATTTTATTTTAAAAGCGTGACACAGGTCGTGACCGAAATTTGAATATCGTTCCAATTCAAGTGGGAGAGCCATAAATTTGCATATTAATCTTTTATTACTTCGGTCTTATGTTGCATTTATGATGGATTCATTTCTAAAGAAAGCATTAAGAAAGCATTACTCAGTTAAATCTGGTCAATAATTTCACTTATCGGTATACTTATAAAAGAAATACTATTTAGTTATTCAAATGGAACAAATTCTTTGTATACAATTTTTTTCTTTTGAGTCGTGCGAGTCAATATTTTCATTTTTATCGGAACAATTATATAAAAAAAAAAAAAAACGCCAGTCATACTTATCCAAATGGGCCATTTTCGTTCTATCTGAAATCTTTCTTCAACCACTCAAAATTCACTTCAAACACAAGCCCTTACCTTGTACATACCTGCACTGACTGCTCGCCCTGTCCCTTTCAGCGCAAGGCATTCTGGAAGGCTTTGTACTGTATATAACGTCTTGGCACAGAGCCTTGCTTGTCACCACTTAACTAGCAACTCCCTTCAAGACGAAGCTGTGTAAGCGGATTTCCTTTTCAGTAATGTCGCGTCCTGGTGCGTTCAGCATGGCGCTCCCTGGCGTAACGGGAAACGGTTTTCCTCATTTCTTTATTTATGATATACTATATGAATCGAAACACGAGAAGCTCCCTGATCTGATGATAACCATTAGACGGCGTATGAACTTTGCTAGATGTTGGACATTTTAGTAAGCCGACTTGGTTAAAAGAAATGAGTTTTAGTCATTGTATTTACAGTGCTAATGAACGTCTCGGAAGCTTTCTAAGGAGGAGGATGGAGCCGCATCTTTGACATTTCAGAGGGAAGGAGATTGACGATAAGGAGCTAAGGGACGCGTCTTAGCACCAATGTCGAAGTTTTCAGGATTTTTTACTTTAAATAAATAAAAAAACACTCAGTTGTAATTTTGTTAATTCCGTAGGTCAACTTAATTCTGTTCCGTAATTGATGCTCATGGAAATGTGGCAAAAATTATAAAAATTGATTGATGCTTTGTAATATTTTTCATAGTTAATGGATAAGGAGCTATTGAGTATTTAATTGAATATATTCGTTGTGTTCCTGAAAACATCATACGTTAATCAGAAGTACTGCGTGTGGGATGTACTTAATTTATTTGAATTTTCTTATCAAAAGGATGGCGGATTTTAGTTAGCCGTACGCTGAAAGCAGTTTAAAAAAGTTAATTGTATACCGAAAGCAGTCAAGGAAGGGAAAGCGGGACTCTTTGCAGGTTTTTTTTTATTATTTTTTTTACAGCAGAACTCGAGGAAAAATTTATAAAAAAAAAAAAGATTACCGAGGTAACCACGGGCAGAAACACTTGAAGAAAACTGCAGATATAAATGTTGGAAAATTGGATATCAGTAACTTGATATTATCAGTAGCTTCATTTAAGTGAAAGTGTCTTTTCACTTTTGCGTGTCATTAATGATACGCCCCCGTCTTCTAAAAATCAAGATTATTAAAAGGCTGACCGATCTCAGGAGTACTCCGTTTAACCTTTATTTTATCATTATTATTACTTCAGTAGAAGAAACCTATTCACATGGAACAAGCACATAGAGGCCACTATCTTGAAATTCAAGCTTCAAAAGAATGTTGGTTTCAACCTCCAACCGCAGACCCCACACTCCAACAGTAACTGACCATGATACTCAGCCAGTGATTCTTCATTGCCCTGTAAGAGACGCGAACCCGCCACATTTGAGTGGCATGCCACGACACTAACCACTATACCAGTGGACCAGCTAAAGAGAAGTGATAACAAGTAATGTTGTTTTAGGTAAAGGCACCATCACGTAAGTGAAGATGGTACGTGGAGGCGAAATAGAGGCATGGTGTGGACAATGTTACCCGGACCTTGTAGTTCGTGAAAATTTCTGCATAGAGAGAGAGAGAGAGAGAGAGAGAGAGAGAATTTGCTTGCATATCAGTTCTGTTTCTCCGGGGGTGGGAATTTCCTAGAGAGAGAGAGAGAGAGATTTTCCTGTATATCTGTTCCACGTCTCCGAGGGTGGGGAATTTCTCAGAGAGAGAGAGAGAGAGAGAGAGAGAGAGAGAGAGAGAGAGAGAGAGAGAGAGAGAGAGAGAGAGAGTGGAAATTTTCCTATATTTCGGTTCCACCCTCCAAGGGTGGGGAATTTTCTAGAGAGAGAGAGAGAGAGAGAGAGAGTGTGTGTTTTTATCACAATTATATCTGATCTGACTCCGGAGTGAACACAGTGCCTGATCAAGATGGAATTGCCCTTTCTTTTTGGCGTAGCTGAAATGGTCAGTGGCATTACATCTAAGCTCTTCTAGTTGGATGTCCAGGAACTTTCCCAGGTTGTTTTGAATTAAGTGTAATGGTAGGTTTGTGACGGCTGAGATGGAGCAAGTTAGACAGTTCCATTGGTTGAAGGTCGCGAGGTCAAATGATTATGTACAAGCATTCTCTGCTGGGTTCTGTCGTGGACTCAAGTTCTAGGCCTATGGTGAAACTGAAGAGCAAATGTTTCTGGTTTTAAGGGGCGCGTTGGTAGATCTGGGACCCTCCAGTCCTCTTGGTTTTGTAGATATATAAGGTTTAATGGCGTTTTGACCACACTAGATGCTATATAGTTCATAGTCTTAGGTCTACTACAGCATCTGGAACCCGAAGTATATCTTAGTTTAACCAGACCACTGAGCTGATTAACACTCTCCTAGGGCTGGCCCGAAGGATTAGATTTATTTTTACGTGGCTAAGAACCAATTGGTTACCTAGCAACGGGACCTACAGCTTATTGTGGAATTCGAATCACATTATAGCGAGAAATGAATTTCTATCACCAGAAACAAATTCCTCTTGTTCTCCACTGGCCGGTCGGAGATTCGAACTCGCGACCAACAGAGTGGTAGCTGAGAACGGAACCGAACCCGAGTCCTCCTGATTTTGTAAATGGATAAAATTTCGTGTCGTTTTGCCCACACTGGATGCTACATAGTTCATAGTCGCCAGTCTAGTATTATAGGGAAGGTTTTCAAGAGTTCGTCTTTCCTCGTCGTTTCCGTTCTTCACTGGATGGGTCGATATCGTACTCGCCTAGTACTCTCCTAGGCCCGCGTTCGATTCCCCGGCCGGCCAATGAAGGATTAGAGGAATTTATTTCTGGTGATAGAAATTCATTTCTCGGTATAATGTGGTTCGGATTCCACAATAAACTGTAGGTCCCGTTGCTAGGTAACCAATTGGTTCTTAGTCACGTAAAATAAATCTAATCCTTCGGGCCAGCCCTAGGAGAGCTGTTAATCAGCTCAGTGGTCTGGTTAAACTAAGATATACTTAACTCCTCGTCGTTTGACCGAAGTTAAGTAGTCGGGGAGACGTACTGGTGAGCAGCGATCCATAATTGGGTTAACCAGCGTCACTCATGGTTCACATATGGTGAGAAACCTCGTGTTTTAGAGTGTTCTCAATATAATTATGTGCTTACGTCAACTTATGATTCTGTCCCATGAGGAGATGATAACTCTGGGTCTGTTCATTTATACTTTAGCGTAATAGCGTTTCGGTGTGAATCAAGACAGTTATAGGAATGAATGACTTTTTAAAAATGAAAGTATGTTCAAACTTATCCTCTATAAAAGTTACCTAGTTACCTAGTTTCTCTACAAACCAGGAGTAGACTACGTTATGAGCTCGTTTTGCATGTTGCAACTTTTTGCAAGTTCCTCGGGCTTCTGATATGGCCAAAAGGCGAGAATCGTCAGGTAACAAAAATATGAAGATTTGAAGATTTTTTCAATATCACTAAGAAAACAAGTAAAAAATGCGCTGAAGTTTCCTCGGCGCAATCGAGTTTTCTGTACAGCGTATAATGCTGTATGAAACTCTCAGCCACAGCCCATGAAACTCCTCAGCCGCGGCCCATGAAACTCTCAGCCGCGGCCCGGTAGTGGCCTGTGTTGTTGGCACCTACAGCGGTGCCAGACGCACAATCATGGCCAACTTTAACCTTAAATAAAATAAGAACTACTGAGGCTAGATGGTTGCAATTTGGTATGTTTGATGGTTTGTGGGTGGATGATCTACATAACAATTTGCAGCCCTCTAGCCTCAGTAGTTTTTAAGATCTGAGGGCGGACGGGCAGAAAAAAGTTTTCTTTCACAGAAAACTAAAAAGGATTTACAACTGCTCCTTGTAAGACACCTGATATAACCTTGGCTGGTTTGGATAGCACTCCATTAGCTGATGCTTCATGCTCTCGGTTTGAAGGAAGTGGTTAGCGAACTTTGCTCGGCGAATATTGACAGCCTGCAATATTACATTCATTCTGGGTTTGCAATACACCAAAGCAATGAACCTACATTCACAATATTCAACCTAGAATCAACCATTAGCACCTGGGCATTGTTTTAATCCCGATTACAGAGATAACGAAGTTGAGATTGATAGAAACCTGTGATTGAAAGAATCATTGTAACTGAAAACCTTTATTCATCTATTTGAATTCCAAACGTCAGTTTTCTTGGAATTACTGAAACAGGATGTAGGTGAATTTTAATAGGCTTTTTGTTGTAACCGATTGCTGTAACGGCTGTTCTAGTCATTCAGATACAGCCTCACTAAAATTTCGCGGTGCTTGTCTGAAGAATAAAGGTCGTGTTGTGTAAATGACAGTAAACAATTGTTTGCTTTTACCACTCCTGGCTCAATTAAGTATAGTTATTTTTATTTACTTCTCCAATCGCAAGTATATAATTACAGTTCAGTACAAAAGCTCTTTTTTTTAATTCGTAATTTTGTAATATATCTGCAAGCGCACAATAATTGTTTGAAGAAATACTTCGGATGTTATTATTATTATTATTATTTAGTTAGTGGCATTCTCCATCCGGAACTGTATCATTACGATTCATTACAAAATATCTTATGTTTAATTCAGAATTATATATACAGATATATATATATATATATATATATATATATATATATATTTATATATATATATATATATATATATATATCTCTATCTATCTTTATCTATATATCTATCTATATATATATATATATATATATATATATATATATATCAATTTCGCCTAATCAGTAAAGATCGGCAATCCTTGACTTTCTGTGAGCAGCTAAAATGTGTCACAGGTAATTGATATTTGGCTCATTGTTATCTGAATACAAGATAAATTTAAGGTCGAGTAATTTCTCCTTTTTTATTTTAGATAAACAGAATAGCAGTTAATTTAATTTTTTTCTTTGTAAATTACGAGACAGTTCATTCCAAACTTTTTGGTCTGTTATATTGATTCCAGTTCAGAGTACCGAAAAATTTATTTTTACGTTCTGTGCATAGTAAACTTTCGTAACTTCTCGCCTGAAGCAGCACCCAACTTATTTTTCTTTGTGAAACGTGAATGTCATGGAAATTATGCATAAGTGCAGCGTGAATAGCTAAAAATGTCACTCCCGATTACGCTAGCCATTCATTAATATTGGCTTCTTTCACCGAAAGACCATAGTGTTAATTTCTTAGCACACGTCAATGCAATTCTGGTCTCTCTGCTCTGTTGACATAAGTAGTGTTATTCCTTGCTCCAGAGATTTGTTTATTTTTATATTCGACTGGGATTATGGCTAGCGCTATTACCTGCCGGTGTGTCTACACTGTATCACATTGAATATTCAGTTTATGTCTGCGAACAGATGCTGGTATCATTGTCCATATTTCTATTACGACACTGGTCTTGTGAATATATAATCTCCTTTTCATCACTATTTTAGGACACTTAGTGAAGTCTCATTCTTGTGTTGCCCTTAAAGTGGCCTTCAGGAATTTATTTCAAGGTACTGGTTGTCCACTGGGGACAAAGACTATTAGTACCATTGCTGTTAAATTTTTGTCAGAGAATCCAATCCACGCTTGTGATGTTCTGCTTGTTGTTTCATTAGGAAAAACGAGTCTCGTTACTGCAAACGCATAAGTTTGATTTGAATTTTTTCATCAATGTTTCTTTTCCTTGCTTTTAGTCTTACTATTCAAGTAATACTTCCATTATTGCTGTATGAGAGGCACGTCAGTATCTATACACTGAAGCACTAGTTTTCTCTCTTAGGTACGCTGTCATTTTTGTGTACGCTAAATGCACTCTTCAAATGAAAACTTTACCCGAGATATCTCTTCAATCAAATTCATTAGCCCTATGGGGCTTTCCACCTCATAAAAATGGTAATTATAGCTTCCAAAGTCTCTTAACACATACCCGCTGTCAAAAACACCCGCTGACGGTATGTTTAGATAAGGGACGCATTAATGAGATAGCTCTAGATTTGTTGTGAGCAAAAATCTTTTGTTTATTCCACCAAGGTTTTTTTTTTTTATAAATATCTAAGATTCTGTTCCGGAAATCCTTTGAATAGCTGTTAATGGGCAAGAAATTAATTTTATACGATTAAGCACATGGCGAATCATTTTGAAGTTTCTATTTCCAGTGAAACGCTGTAACTTAATATCTCTATATTGAGTTTTCTGGGTTTATTGGTACCTGGCATATTTTTTTTCCAGCGGTCTTGTGCAAAGTACTTCAAATTATTATGACAGAACAGGCATTGGGGTTCTGAGGTGTGGGGTAAGTGGTCAAGATTTTAGTAGAGTACAGGAAAAGGTTAACATAACTGTTCTTTTTTAAGATAATCTTCAATATCTTTGGCATATTTTTTTTTTAGTATATTTTCATTTGATTTCACAGTAATTTCGGATTTCTGCTCTTTTTTTTTTTAAGGAGTGCACGAAGTTATTTTTCCAGCTTGATAATACGTATGTTTTTATTAAAATTTTTTTATTTTCCATAGAAAAGATTAAAAGTGTATGAACATAATTATTGTTCAGATTTTATGTACATAAAATTTCCACGTAATGAATATGAAAACTTACTGAAAAAAAAAAAACTTCCAAGGACTGATCTGAACAAACAGAAATGTACCATCCGTGCTCTTGAAGCGGAAAATTCATTACAAAGCTTTCCCAACGGAGGCAAGTAAGAAAACTTGTGCACTTGTTCCGCGTAATCAGTCCGGGGTAATTACACATTATACCTCGCCGTCCGTCACTTAAATTAATAACGTCAGAACCAACCTCGGTTCCTCTTGGCTGCTCAAGACCACCTGTCCGTAATTCCGTAATTTGCTCATTAACTCGGCAACCAATTAAGCATGTTGGGGAAGGGAGGCGGGGGTAGGTGGACAATAAATACAAAACATAGTACGAAAAGATTTATTTAAAAAATAATGAAGCCTGTACAATATATACACAAAACAAAATTCAGCATTATTTTTATTATAACATTGGTATTATTCTGAAGTCCCGATTCCTTACGCGTACATGCGACCTTTTTTTTTTTTAAAAGACATTATTTGAATGTCAAGTCTGTTCTAAATAAAAAAAAAAGTTTCCTAAAATTAGAACAAACATTATTGTTTTTTTAACTGTACAGTACCTAAGAAAAAAAAAAACTGTGATATACATCCCTGACTGTCTCTTATTCAAAAGCCTATTGTAATTACCAACTTTTTTTTTTTAGTTATTACTCCATCGAAATTAGCCGACAGTTAAGCTACTCGTTGAATAACAAACTGACCCTTGACCCTTTTTGACCCTTGACCCTTGTCCTCACCACAAGCTCCCATCCCTAAAGTTAACTATTTATTTTAAGGCAGAAATAGCAGCGAGCATCTGAATAGCACTAAAACACTTTTTATTTTTAATGGGAATCAAATCTATTCTGACATTACAGAATATTTAACATATTAACACTGGTGTGTGTTTTTTTAAGAAAAGTTCACTTTTACAAGAATCTCTCTAAAAAAAAAGTCTGACTTTGAATTCGACACATTTTTTGTTTCAATAGCAAAATGAGTTCCTTCAAAAGTGCAATATTAATGTTCATTTATTAATAAGTGTTTCTTTTCGGGAATAAAAGTGAGGCAGATATCTTAAACTAAAAAAAATACTTGGTTCTCGGGTGATTGTTTTTTTTTCTAAAGCCACGTAATTGATATGATTATTAGTTTACTAATGTTGATGATGTCATGATATGTAGAGGTTACCTAACCAAATTTAATAAAGGACACAAGTTACCTGTTTTAACAATGATTGATTGAATTAACGACTGTCTTTAAAACCGAGTAGCGAAGAGTAAAAAAAAAAAAAATTGATCGAAGCCATGTTTTTTTTTTAAATAATTTTTTAGGAATTATACAACTCATACTCTCAGTAATTATTAGATGAACTAAATTATTTAATATTTTCTTTACAGCATGCAAAGTAAACTTGCAGACAATGGTACCTATAATAAAATCTAAGATAATTGAATCGCAACGTGTGAAAACCATAGAAAAACAAATATCACCTTGCAAAGGCAAAAAATCTAAGATAAATTCGTTCATGAATGTAAGTAATTAACAGAATTTTGAATTGAATCGCAACTCGGGAAAACCACGAATAAATAAATAAAAAAATATATATCAACGTGCAAAGGACACACTGATGTTTGCACCGAAATCATCTGAAACCATTTTGAAATCTGCTGCCCGAAAAAAAAAAAAAAAAAAAAAAAACTGGGGCTTTTCACAATTTTGCGGAATAACATCAAAATTGAATTCCCGAACGCAAGGGGACACTCTGAAGGGGAACAGCCCTGAAATGAAATGAAAATTGCCAGGTAGATTGCGCTCAGGGCGCCGTTATACATTAACCGACGTAACAAAACTCACCTTTTGATATGTTTTCGTTTGTTTTCGATTTCCCACGTCAGTGAGATGAATGAAAACACATTTTTTTATATTTTAAATTGAACAATACTTGGTAACCAAGTGGATGATTTAACCCTTTTTTATATTTTTAATTTAACATTACTTGCGTACGCAGTGGATATGTAAATTAGATATAATGGTTTATTAAAGAGCAAAGTAGCTTAGAAAGACACTAGAGAGAGTTTAGTTGATAAAATGATCAAAATACTTCAAATTTTGGGTTTACGGAGAATGCACAAATTGGGTTTACAGAAAATGCAAATTTTCAGTTTGCGGAAAATGCTAAATTTGACTTTACAGAATGAAAAATGTTTATTTTCAGAAAATGCTAAATTTGACTTTACAAAATGAAAAATTAATTCACAGAAAATGCTAAATTTTAGTTTACAGAAAATACAAAACTTCAGTTTACAGAAAATAACTGACCTGCGGAAAATGAAAAATTTGAGCTTACAGAAAATGCAAAATTTCAATTTACAGGAAATCCAAAACTTACTTGGATTTACAGAAAATGAAAAACTTGAGTTTACAGGAAATCCAAAACTTTCACAGAAAACTGAAACCGCCTTGGATCTAGAACCTAGTTTACGAACGAAAGAAGAAACACTTAACATGGGAAGAGAGAGAGAGAGAGAGAGAGAGAGAGAGAGAGAGAGAGAGAGAGAGAGAGAGAGAGAGACTATGGAGTTCTGTAGTTGTCTAGGAACGAGTTAACGAGAAATCAAATTATGGTAATTGTAATTTACGGAGGCGGTTTTATTTCAATACTCCTGATTATAATAAATACCAAGACAGTAATATTAGTATTGGTAAAACCATATAATCAAAGAAGGATACGAAGTATATAGGATACGAAGGATGTAGGATATGAAGGTCAACAGAAGCAGGAATACTTTAGGCACTAAAAATTAACCTACTTTAGTACAAATAATTTGCACGTACTTAACAGTATAATTCAATCTACTTTTTTTTATCTCTTTAGGATAAAAAAAATCAGTCAACTTACAGTATAATTCATGAGTGAAAAAATACCTACAGTTATCTTACAGCTCTGTAGCGAAACGCCCTGTATTTAGAAAGAAAGAAAGAAAGACTGTACACGTTTTAACAACTGGGAAAATCATCTCCTCCATTTGGGTGTAAAAATAAGGTCATTGGAAGATATACAAACTAGAATGGAAAATCATACTATTTCTTCGTCATGTTTCGTTCTCTTATCTTCCCTATTTTACTCATTGTTTTCCTTTTCCTGTTCTTTCTGACTCCTCTTCTCTTTCTTATTGTTCAGCAGTGAGACCACCAGACGAGGCAAAAATCACTCTACACAGATTTGATTGAAGCACCTGTTTTTGACCTGAAACGAAACCGTTTTAAAATGTTAATAATGAAGTGGATTTTTTTTTTTTTACCTTACCTGAAACTTAAGAATATGAATTTCAAACACTCGTCAAAATGCTTCACAGAGTACATATGATAAATTATCCAATTCAAAATCCTTTGAAGCTAAATTTTTATTAGCATTAATGATGTGAACCTAAAAAGATACTACAAAAATTCAAACGTCTAAAGCAACCTGAAATTGAATCCGATAAATGTGTGAGTGATACTTTCATCGTACATAAAAATATTAAACGTATTATACAAGGCAGCTGTATTTCAATTACCGACACAACAGCTTTCAAGTTCTTGTTGAAAAAAATGTTTAATTTTTTCGTTAATAATAACATAATTATACTTGGGCAGCGTTGCTTTTTTTTTTTTTTTTTTTTTTTTTTCCTATTTGTTCATTTTCGTTTTCCCTTTCTCTTACACCTTTTCTCCCTCATATACACTCATGGATCAGTCCATTCACATATTGATATGGTCTCCTCCTCCCGTTTTTTCTCAGCACCTCCTCCTCCCATATTCTCTGCGCATTCCTTATCAATCACTCTTCTCGTACACCATCTGATATTCCACTCGATTTTGTTCTTCATTCAATTCTTTATTTTTTTTGTTTGTTTCCCTTCGTGTGTTTCTGCACATCCACCTCATCATTTTCATCCAAATTTTTGGATTTCCGTAGGCCTCTATATTTTTCCCTTACATCCCGGCAGGCTTCTAAGATGTTTTATACGCCGTTCCCTTTCGTTTACATTTATCTAAACGTAATTTCTCCCAGCAGTATGCATACTCAGTCTGTGGTTTCATTCAGCTCGTATATTTCCATTTGCTGCCAATTTAATACCAAGACTGAATTCATCCACCCCTTTGCGTCACTCCTGTAAACTAACTTTCAGCCTGATTTTTAATGAGGCTAAGGCCCTCTTCAGTCTTTCTTCGTAATTTCTACTGTACAGTACAATGTTCTACCATATTCATGGAAGATCACATCCACAACCAAGTTAACAAACAGGCTGAATACATGTTCACGAATTTTCGGTACTGCTAAACTGCACCCTACGATTATCCAGAATTAGTCGCTGGTTGTTCTTCACTTAAGGTGGCTGACTTGTTTGTGATATGTATTTAATAAGTTGCCGACTTGTCTCTGACACAAGTTTACCGTAATGTGGACTCATCCTTTGGGTTAAAGTACTCGTAACCTGCGTCCGTACTTCGTCATAAATATAATGAACAACCGCTTTATACCTTTCTGTTATTCCTCGTTCTTTACAATTAATACACTAACAAGCCTCTTCCCAAGACATTGCCATGAGTACTGTCTAGCCATATCATCCCGTTCCTCCGGCTGGCTTTCCATCATGCGACCAAGTGCAGAAACTATGTATGTAATACTGACCTAAAATGGAAGACTGCAGTAAATGCTGAAATAAAATAATTAAATAAAACGGTAGATACCCCTTTGCCTTACTACTGATTTTGCAAATGGGACCCCCTAAATACTCGTGGAAAGCATTGAAGCATCATTCTGAAACTGCAGTAACTTGTGTATTAGTGTTTCACGAGCCCAATAGGCGCCATATCTCAATTTCGAAAATTTTGCGAATATGCCTACTGCAGTTTTCCATTTTAGGGCAGAACAGTTGTAGTGGCCCCTGTGGAACCAAACTGTTGGTGAACTATTGTAGCTTTCTTCAAGTAACATCGAAATCTCTATCTTTAATCCTTATTGTATGAGAGAGTAATTCATACTATTACACTTCCCATACTTTGGGATGTTTACATTTTCTGATAACTAGTATGTGACTACGTCGTCATTCCTCCGTTATCTCCTGCTCATTGATCTGTATTAAAACGTACAAAATATCTTACTCTTTCTTCAGTAACAGGAGCTTTCATGCCGGAACTGGCATCTGGGCTCGTAGGCCTTCTATTCTCTTCGGTGCCCGTCCACTTCGATGCTTATTCCTTGAGTTGACCTTTTCTTTGGTATGCTTTCCGTTTCTGCGTCTTTTCACAAGAGAAATATTGAGCTACAAAGTTCTGAGTCATGTTACCTTCGTGCGTGACTGTGCAAATTTTATTGGCTTCTTGTAATAAAAATTGGTTTTCTGTAACTGAATTGATTTTTTTTTTTTTTTTTTTTTTTGTAGCGCCTTCAGCCGTAAGAATCCCGTATTTCAAGATTCTTTATGATTGTTGTCCATACTGCCCTAAATTGGAAAACTTCAGTATCTGCAAATTTTCGAAATTGAGATATGCCACCTATTGGGCTAGTGCAACACTAATACACTAGTTACTGCAGTTTCAGAATTATTCTTCAGTGCTTTGTTTAGGGGTTCCATTTGCAGTATCTGCAAAGTCCGTAGTAATGGAAGGGAAAACTGAGGTATTTACCATTTTTCTCTAGTTTTGCATTTTTGCAGATACCGCAGTCTTCCATTTTAAGGCAGCATATACCGATTAGGAAAATTACTCTTTGACTTTAATCTCACTTGAAATATCAGAGAGTATGACAGTGACATTCAAATACCTTAATTAAGTTGCAACATGAAGTTTAGGACGAGACAGTGGGCTTGAAGTCAAGTCACAAGGGAGCTTATCGAAATAAAGACCCATACCAATGGATAAAATGATCGTTACACTAGTTTTGATTTTTAATTTAATTTTTGTCCCTGCACAAATGTAACAAAATAATTATCCCCTTAGTATCGTACTGCGCAAATGTAGCAAAATAATTGCCCCTTAGTATCGTACTGCGCCAGTGTAACAAAATAATTATCCCCTTAGTATCGTACTGCGCAAATGTAACAAAATAAATTATCCCTTAGTATCGTACTACGCAATTGTAACAAAACAATTATCCCCTCAGTATGGTACTGCGCAAATGTAATAGAATAATTATTACTGCGCAAATGTAACAAAATAATTATCTCTTAGTATCGTACTGCGCAATGTAACAAAATAATTATTACTGCGCAAATGTAACAAAATAATTATCCCCTTAGTACCGTACTCTTTACTCGTCTCACCGATGTGACAGACCCCTGTAATCGCGAGGGGGATCTCAGTCAATAAAAAAAAGCATTGCGCCTCTTTCTCCACAGAATTGTTTAATTTAAATCTCTCTCGTAAGCACCACTTTATTACACTTTCTCTCGTAAGCACCAATATTATATTATCTCGTATGCGCCACACTTGATTATAATTTCTCCCGTCAGGACAACTCATTTCGCTTAAGCACAACTTGATTGCACTTTATTTCACTTAAGCACAACTTGATTATACTTTCTCTCGTAAATACAGCTTTACTGTACTTTCTCTCGTAAGCACAACTTGATTATGCTTTCTCTCGTAAATACAACTTGATTATGCTTTCTCTCGTAAATACAACTTGATTATACTTTCTCTCGTCATCACAACCTTATACTTTCTCTCGTCAGTATAGCCTTACTATACTTTCTTCCGTCAGCGCAACCTTACTATACTTTCTCTCGTCAGCACAACCTTACTATACTTTCGTAAGCAGACTGATGCTCAAAGAGAACATTTCGAGAAATAACAGACAGTCTCGAGGAGCATAATGTGCTTTGACTCGAAACGACATTTAAAGAGAACGAGACAAGAGGTCCTCAGAGAGAGAGAGAGAGAGAGAGAGAGAGAGAGAGAGAGAGAGAGAGAGAGAGAGAGAGAGAGAGAGAGACTATTTCATTTTTCCTTCTGTCATATGTACGTGAATGGTCTATATATAACATTACCCAGATACGGAAATGGGTTCTGTCACTCAGACTTGACAACAGTTTAGAGGAGACTGGATTTATGTATGGGATTACGTCTCGACTTCAAACAGTGTAATTGCTAAAATACGCCCCAGTGAAAAAATATAACAGTTTTGTCATTTAGTGAATTGAAAAATTGGTTGTCATTTAGTGATTTGAAAAATCGTTTTGTCATTTAGTGATATAGTTATGTAGAGTATAGTTAGTTATACAGAGCAGAATTATGATGGTATACCAGAGTATAGTTAGTTGTATACAGAGCAGAATTATGGTATTATGATGGTATACCAGAGTAAAATAATGAGATTTAAGTTATTTTTCTTTAATATTTCAGATAAGTATTAAATTTCGATTCGCTAGAAAGCGTGTTTATCTTTATAATTTCCCTCAATTATCAGCTTTCAGCACCATCAGAGAATAAAAGCATTATCTGAGGTTTAATTTTATAGCAGGTAAATCAATGGTTAGTATAAATAGCTCACAGCATCTGAATGCTGTCAAAATCTCTCTCTCTCTCTCACACACACACACACACACACACACACACACACACACCCTCTCTCTCTCTCTCTCACTCAGTTTTCTCTCACTCTCTCTCTCTCTCTCTCCTCGTCTCTTCGTTGTGCCCAGCGTTGAGAAATTGCTTGGCAATACAATGTTCTCTCTCTCTCTCTCTCTCTCTCTCTCTCTCTCACACACACACAAACACACACACAAGAACTTCAGGTGAACTTAGTAAAAGGAAGCTGAACATTTTTAACAAGTTCGACGCTGCATAAAATGATTAACAGCCCAAATATAATCCGAAGGAAAAAACACACACACACAAAATCAGATCCAGAAAAATGCAATTAAATTAGAATGAAATTCACTGGAAATTTCATTCATGCATAAAGAAGAACTCCTACGAAAAGGACAACTCGAAAAACAGAGCTAAAACAGCAGGTGAACAAAAGCTTAAAAAAAAATAAAACAATAATTGACACATGCAGGTAAAAAAGCAATGAAAGAAATGACGTAAAAAATTCCACCGAAAACACTTCAAAATAAAGCAACAGCGTTTTAAAAGAGAGAGAGAGAGAGAGAGAGAAAAAAGAGAACAAATACGGAGAACAAAAAGCTTGAAATAATAGCAGCAAAATTCCCGGAAAGCAAGAGAAAAACAAGCGAACAAAAGATGATAAAAAAAAAAAAATGACATATCCAGGCCAAAAGCAATGAAAGAAATTACGGAAAAATTCGCCGAAAACACTTCAAAACAGAGCAACAAAAAAGTTTTAAAAAAAGCAGAAAAAAAGAGAGAACAAAAGCGTCCTGAATATCACCGCTGGCAACAAAAGGTGCCACAACAAAAAGAGGTTTGCAAGGTCAACAGTAGAGTCATTTGCGCTTACTAACCCTTCCTTTGTTCTAACGGCTTGCTCGAGGTAGGCTTCGGGGATCTTCCAGGTATGTCATTATTACAGATAGCTTTATTATTCTTTTTTTTTTTAGAGGGGTGGGGAGGGAGGGAAGGGTGTGAAGGCCCTAGTTTAGGCGCACGTTCTGTAAAAGAGAAGGAAAATGACAGAGTGAGGAATTCAAGCTGAGACATTGTCGTACAAAAAATGAATTAAGTTCACATACTGAAAAAGGAAACTTTTTAATTTTTATTTTTTGAACATTAGTAGACTTAAATATATTCCGTGGTGATTTAATTTTTATTTTTTGAACATTAGTAGACTTAAATATATTCCGTGTTGATTTGATTATACATATAAAAATATAATTTTATTTTTTGAACTTTAGTAGACTTACATATATTGTGTTGTTGACTTGATTATACATATAAAAAATATAATTTTTTTTTTATAACATTAGTAAACTTCAATATATTCCGTGTTAATTTGATTATACATGTAAAAAAATGTTAAAACGGGCACTGATCCTCTTATTGGAAATTTGAGTGAAAGACAAATGTATTCAGCGTTGGTTTGGTTATACCTATAAAAATATTTTGCATGCACGTTAAAATGGTTATTGATCCCGTTATTGCAATTTTGAGTGAATTTTAAAGTTATGAAGAACTGATAAAACTTAATGATTTTTTTAATACATAACGATCAGTATTTGAATTTTGTCTAATAATTCTGGTTAATTCTAGCTGGAGATTTAAGACATTTGAGAGCAAAAATGAAAATCCTTTTTTTTACTCTGTACACGAAAAATTAGGAAAATTCTCCGTCATTTTTCTACATTAACTACTTGTAAAATCACTCCCCTTATAGTATGAAATATATCTTTTAAATAAAAAGCATTTACCTGTATAAATTCAGCTGCGGTTAGAAGTACTCGAAGAGTCTACAAGATTCTTACAAGAGGAAGACCGAGATTATGCTTTATATATATTTATATATCATTGTTTCGATGAACAATCTCAGCAAATACTTATAGTGTGTGATCAAGCAATGCAGTAGTGTCTGGTAACTTTATTATTTTTAATTTTCTTCTAGTTTACATTTCTCTAAGGAGACAGCACCACTCTTTAGAACAAGAGTGGAAAAAAAAAATCATCAAAAGTTTTATTTTTTTTTTTCACAGAATGATAAACGAGAACACACGACACTTGAATTTCACTAATGGAGAGCGAGTTCGTTTCGAGTTACACAACTCCCACTGGATTATATAGAAGCTTGGAAAACGTTCATTCAGCATTCGAGACAACGAATTCGTGTCTCTCTCTCTTCGTGTTTCCCTCCGATCATTTTCAGCGGACAAACTCCCTCCTCTTGGGAACAGGCTATATATATAGTACACGTCTTCATCACCTTCCTTCGAGAAGGGAAGTGCTCCTTTCGACGACTAAAAACTTCCCGAAAGCGAAGATGCGAGATCTGATCAAATTAAGACTAACTTCACAGCTTAGTTTTTACTTTTGTAAAATGTTAAAATCACAACTACTGAGGATCTAAGGCCTGGCCTCGGATGAATGGGGTCACACAAGAGTGCCAGGTTTCATCATTGCCTCGGGAGAGAAGATGTACTTGGCCTCGGGAGAAGCCCCGTCGTCTGTGTGGACCCCAGAGCTGGCGATTGTGGGAGTGGCTGATCCTGTAGGGGAGGAGGACCCCCTTGGGGAGCCTATTTTAGTCCCTCTTGAGTACGGGGGCGGTGGTGGGGACCCGAAGTTGCCTTTACTCGTTAATGAGTAGGTGGAGTGTCGAGGATTCGGTGGGTGGGCAGTGCCATTGTGGGGCAAGATGGGTGGCACTATTGGGATGTCAGCGTAGTTGTTCATCAGGGGCCTCCCATTCTTAGCGCCCACGTCGATGGCTCTGGTTCCTCTCCTGATGGTGCAGAATTCTGTCGAGGTGGTGTTGGGCGATCCTGTGGTGGGAATGATGGCACTGGGACCCAGGTCGTTAACGGAAGCTCGGCGGCCGTTGGGAAGGGCGGTATACTCTCTCCCGCCCGTGAATTCCAGGAAGGTGAGAGCGGTGCCACCATTGCTCTCCTGGAAAATAGAGTAGCGGGTGGTACCACATTAGTGTGTGAACCAAGAAAAATTTAATAAATTTTCCAGGTGGTCAGTCATCCTAGCTAATGGGCCATTCCATATTTGGAATTATAATTTTCTATTAAAACTCAAAAATTGTCTTTCTTCAAAATGAATCCATAATTTCTTGTATTGTCTGTGGAATTTGTTAAACTGGATCATTGCTGTGTGACTTTATCCTCAGATATAAAACTAGTTCCAAATTTACTATGCCGCAAAATTACCCAAAATAAAATAGCTTTATTGCAGCGAATGCAAATGTAAATATTCCACTGAGATTTCACACACAAATTATATTGCAGTTATATTGCAGTGAATAAGTGACATGACACCTTAATACAATTATAATTTTCACTATATATTTTCCCACTATCTAAGATTTCACACACACACACAAATATTCTACATCTATTTGTACTTACAGGTTCTGGAATCGATTTGTGGGGAGAGTCTGTGACCAGAGTGTTGAGCGTGTGGGCAGCACGAACATTTTCGTCGGGGGTTGGAGTCAGCTGGTGGTACATGCGGTGCGTTGGAGTGAGGGAGAGATCGTTGGAGAGATTGGTGTCTGAGGGCGCTTCGTACATGTTGACAACGGGAGGACCCGAAACCAGAGTGCCACCAGGAGACTTCTCAGGTAATGGAGAGCCTGTGGGAGAAACAGAAATTATTGCTGATTAAAAACTATAACAGTAAGAGACTTGACATTTTGTACAACGAACAGCATATATAAGAGAATGCATAGGATTCTGTAGTTATGATTACAGAGACGAGAAAAAATAGTAAATGTATACAGTATAAATTTTCTGTTAGAAAAGCTTTGTGATTCCTTATTAACAATTTTAAGTACACGCGCTGGTTGCCATAGTATGAGGCTGAATTAATCCAGCTGTTGCAGTTTTTGTTTGCAATGGTTTTTGTCTCAAAATGGGCTGCAATAGTTCATTCAAAGTCGATAAAACCAATATATTCCCTTTTTTCGTAGATTACGAGGTTAATGGACAATCTTGATGGTGCAGGGCTGAAAACCGTGTGCCACTCTTGTTGAATGGAATTCGACTACTGTGGAATGTCTTTAGGAACAAGGAGTTCTCAATAAGTATTTGGACAAGTTGTGGTTACAATAGCACCACATACAAGGTAAGTGAAAAAATGCTATCAATGTTGGCAAGTGTCTGAAGGTAAAATAATATTTTAAAATTTCTTCAGTATTTGCCAAACTCAAAAAAGTCTGGTAAAATGAAATCTTGATGCAATCTTGATGCAAATTCTAAATGATTTCTATTCCTACCTACATAAAAAAGCCACCTGTTTTCATGGATCTTGAATTATTTCACCAGTAGAGCCCTACTCTCATCCAAAATAACTTTTACTGGCACTATGTCATACATCTATTACGACTGGAAGATAACTTATCATCCTGGTTACCAACAATTTATCGATTGTCACGATGACTTTTCATCAAGAAATGAATGGTTAAGTTTCTTATCGTTATTCCTTGGGTATTTTTACTCCTGAACTCTTCAGCTTTCAGTGGACTGAGAAGCAGCTGAAGTTCACTGGTACATTCTTTTAATTATCGGTATAGGAATTGGTAATGATAGTAAGAACAGCTAGTACACTGGCAGTGCTATCAGCAAGGATTGATGGTTGTACTATATCGAGGAGCTGACATGGGGTGGCTGGCGTTGCAACGTGATCAACAATATGGCACAAGTAGCCGAACAGGCCCATATGAAACAATTGTGGCATGATCAGCATCAGAAATCATCGCCCGGCAACGCAGCAATTAGCATCCAGAGTCAGAGAAGGTGGCAACATTATATCACTTGCTAAAGCACTTCTGGGAGCAGCAGAAATTACCACCCGGCAACACAATTGCAGCAATTAGCATCCAAAGAGTCTGAGAAGGTGGCAACATCGTTATATCACTTTCAAAAGCACTTCTGGGAGCAGCAAAACCAGCTAATGAGGTAGTGGAAATGAATAACAAATTTGCAAAGATATCAGTGGTAAAAAAAGACACGGCAAGTTTTTTGGTGGTAGCATGAGAATAAGTTCCCTATGCAAATATGGAAAAGCAATACCAACAACTGCAGTTCCAGAATGCTAACAACGGCTATAACAACTGCAAAAGGCACCAGGATAAAAGCCACCAGAAAACCAACAGATTGTTGGAAATGGTTTGGCGATTTTTGCAAACAGAAGAAAAGCAAACAATGTAAGCTACACAAATACCCTGGTAGAAGATGGTAGCTGCATTAGTATTAACAAAAGCATGCATTAGTATTAACAAAAGCAATGTGGAAAACAGTAACAGAAACAGTGTTCACAAAACTGCCAGCATAGTGAGAACTTTACATCTTCTTGCAACTGCACAAAAAGCATACGCAGCATGGTAGCAAAGGAAAGTTACGGCTGCACAGGAGCCTTTATAGTGCCATAGCATTGGATGAAAACAGATGTGGCATCATAAAAACAGTTGGTGACACAGGGTGACTTGAAGGTACACCAATGTCGCACATGATAGTTGTCAGCAACGAGGTACACCAATCTATTTTAAGTGAAAAATATACAACATACATAAGAAGAATTAATAGGGAAACCAGGAAGGATCCAAAGATAACAAGAAATATAATTTAAAAAATACCACTATAAACAGCAAATGTAGAGGCCAGCAGCCACTCGGCAACAGAAATTTAAAGAAGAGTGTGGTAAATACAAGCATTTGCAGATATAGATCTAGCAACTGTGCAAGCTACTTCTTCGACTCAGGAAACCTAGTAAGTTTTTAATCTCCTGGGATTTCAAGAAATTCTTAAGCTTCTATAGTTAGAATATGTAATCTTGCAACTTAGGAGTTTAATTTCTTCTATTCCAGCTAAACAAAATTTTTCCCAAATCATAGTTTATGTTGATCATTATTTTGCATGTGATTTTTTTCCCTTTGAAACTAGATTTCTTTCAATTCATCCAGTTCAATCAGAATGACATTTCTGCAGTTTTGTATACATTCAGTTCTTCAATTATTGATTAGGAAATCCTGTTCCTTTTGATCTCATATAACTGGTCTCCTGAGGGTTCCAAATCTTAGCCATATAAGTTACTGTGTTGCTAGAATTTAAGTTCCACAGTTCCTCTTGGTGAAGAAAACCACTGTTTTTTAGATTCAAAAAGAACGATGGAATTTTGCAATTGCCTACTGGGTTGCTTGCTGGTAATATTACATGTTATCTTTCCTGGTGTTCCAGATTCTCCTCGAGAGATGAAGCATTCCAGGATTCCAGTTTGCTGGTCTTGGTATGATCTTACATCTCTCTTTTCCTGAAGTTCTGGATTCTTCTCTTCCTGTAGTTCTAGAGTCCTCTCTACTGGCTGGTGCATTAGAGCCTATGACTAGAAAATGAGCATTGGTGCTCCTCAACAAATGAGGTTTCTTTTAGTGGCTATGAATCAGGCTGGGAAACAACAGCAGTCTCAGCGTTCTTCTTGCTACAAGACCAAAGGTTTCTTTATGGACCTCTGTTTTAGTTGAGGTTGAACTACTTCTGACCAAACTTTGCAAAAACTTTATAGTTTACCCTGGGCTGTATAAATATGACTATGGAATCTCCTGGCTATGCTTAAGTGATCAGGCGATTATAGACGCACTTCCTCTTGATTACAGTCTGGTTATAAGAATTCCTGATGAAGGTGCGCTTTAGTGTCACAGGAATTTCTTGGTATTTTGATACAATTATCTGGCAATGCTTATATTAAACAAACAAGTTCAATTAGTTCGATGAAATGGACAGATAAAAATTTCTGAAACTGAGTCAAATGCTATCTACCAAGTTTCAATAGAAAAATAAATTTGTGACTCTGTGAGTACCCAAATTACATTAGGTATCATCCTCCTATTTCATTCACAATTCAACGAATCTGACCTATTCTTGTCTTTCTTGCAGGAATATTCGAATGAGCTGGGATGTGAAGAAGCCAGTATATTAGCAGAACGCAACTAGTCATCAAAACAAAGTAAATCTGTGTTAATGTAATTAGTTTTTAGAAATAAAGCAAATGTGAAACCAGTTAATGGTTACATGTGCGTAGTTTTCAAAACAAATCATAATGTGCAGCTAACTAGTCATCAAAACCATAAAGTAAATATTTAACAGAACGTAACTAGTTTTTAAAAAATAAAGCTATGTTAAACAATGATTTTTCTGTTTTAATCCTGTGGTACAAAACTTCTGTTCATTATGTATATGTATGCTTGCAAGGTAGCACGATTTTACTGCCCTGTGATGCATATAGTCACATAAAATGCAGAAAACTGTATGCAATAATTCTAATACGTACTACTACAAAATTAAAGAAGAATTACCAGTAGAACAACTATAGTAGCACCAAGCAACTAATGCTGTTAAACCTGGAATATATGGCAGCAACAGCATGAAAACTCTGTGGTAATAGCCGCCAGCAAATGAGATTTTGGTGGTTCTGCAGATCAACAGAATGTGAAATTACACAAGTATCAGCACCGACATTACAAAACTCATTCAAGCACCATCTTAGACATCAGTACTACTGACCCGATAGCACAGAAGGTATATGCTAGTTGGTGCCACAAAAATGGACTTTGTTAATAACACTGTGACAAAGAAATAATTTTTATCACAAGCAGCTTCACAAGTTACTAAGCTCGAATGGTACAAACAGTATCCCCAAGACAGAAACAGCCAATGTGGAGTGGTACAGTGTCCAGTGTCCAAACAGTGTCCCCAAGACAGAAACAGCCAATGTGGAGTGGTACAGTGTCCACATACATATCTGAACAGCCGAAGTAATTAGTGGAGTATGCATAAGACAAATCTGAACAGCCAAATGTGGAATGGCACATACAGTATGCAAAAAACAGAAACAGCCAAAGCAAACAGAAAACATGGAGCCATCTTAGATCTGAACAGCCAAATGTGGAATGGCACATACAGTATGCAAAAACAGAAAAAACAATTATGAACAGCCAAATGTGGAATCTGTGGCAAAAATCAGCTCCGCAAACAGAAAAAAGCCAGTACCAACAGAATTGTGCAAACACAAAAATACAGTTCTGAACACAAAAATGGAAGAAGTGTTTGTCTTGAATAAACAGGGCACTAGCTAGTTGTACAATTTACAAATGAAGTAGAAATGGCAGTCTGAAAAACTAACATCAGAAGTAGCAGAGGTGGTACCAGCCAGCCTAATCATACCCACCATAAGCAGCTGTATCTTAAAATGCAGTACAGTGACAAGCAGCAATAACCACAGACAGTGGAATCGAATTCTAATCATACCCACCATAAGCAGCTGTATCTTAAAAAGCAGTACAGTGACAAGCAGCAAAGCAGCAATAACCCCAGACAGTGGAATCGAATTCTATGTTCCAAACAAGGCCACATCAGGAATATCAGTTGCGTCAACTTGAGGAGACCAATAATGGCAGGAGCAACAGACAGCGATTATGGAGATCCGACCACTACACCTAGTTCGCATAAGGATGATGGTGACTGCTGCCACAATCAGCACTAGTGACACCAGCATGCTGAGATGCAGTGGCAACAGAAGCAGCAACAAAAAGCAATTGCAGGGTACACTACACCTTTTTCAAAAGAAACTATGCGAGAAAAGTGGTAGACGGTTCGCACTAGGAAAACTCTGCTGGCCAAGCAGACAGAAAAGTAAAGACACCGAAGCACTGACTATATAGCCAAACAAACCTGAGCTGCAATATGAGGTTTAGGAATATAGTTATCATGGGTGGAACTCCCCTAAATTTAAACTTATCAAGGTAGAACTGGGGGTACCAGGAAAGTAAAGACACCGAAGCAATGTCTATAGCCAAACAAACTTGAGCTGCAATATGAATTTTAGGAATATAGTTACCATGGTGGAACCCTAAATTTAAAACTATCAAGGTAGAACTGAGGGTACCAAGGAAAACAAAGGAGCAAAAATTCACCAGGTGGATTGCAAACTTTATAGGCAAATCTGGATCCAGAAGTGTGCATGTTTATAGTGACAGAAATATGAGGCCAGAGACAGGTACCAACACACCAGCTCATAAACAAAGATAGGGACAGCTGCATCAACTAAAGAAGCAAGACAATGGTGACAATATAAGAGGTGGCTCAAGCTATGTCTAGTCAACATTCAGCATAAGCGTGTTTTGGAAACAGCTACTATGATGCTACTATGGCCACGTCCAATTCAGCATAAGCATGTTTTGGAAACGGCTACTATGATGCTACTATGGCCACGTCCACAAGTAGCCAGAATTAATTATTCACATGGGTGGTATTACAAAAGAAGCAAACTGCACAAACCAGCAAAAAAGAAATGAGCATCAATAATAAGAAAAACATCCATCAACATTGCAAGAAGATTTAGCATCCACAGGTGGAGATCAGGATCAGTGTCCCAGTATGAGTAGAATCATTGATAACTGAATATCTGGTATTCCATACGGGGGACAAAAGGGGACTTCAACACCATTCCATACAGGGACAAAAGGGGACTTCAACACCATTCCATACAGGGACAAAAGGGGACTTCAACACCATTCCATACAGGGACAAAAGGGGGCTTCAACACTAACTTTAGAAGTGGAGTTAGTAGTGGCAATAAACAAACCAGCATAGGCAGAGAATCTGGATGCTGCACTTAGGCTAATTCCATTATTAACGTGCAAGCATTTGTAGCGGCACTACTGCTAGCAACAACACAAGCCCTGTTGCATCAGCATCAGAGTTAGAGGCAGTAAATGCCTGATGCATTCACAACAATGTTAGCAATGGCAAGAAGTCAGCTAGTATCAGCAGACAAAGAGCAGCTGCCTAACAGGATCACCATAAAAGCATAGGCAACTTCATTGACCTCTCAGCAAAAGATGAGACAGCCACATAGCACCAGTACTGGGCCATGGAGATTTTAGGACCTGAAGTTGCAACACTATCAGAAACAGAGACAGTTGCTAAACCACCAACTGCACAAGCAGAAAGGTTGCCTACTGGCACAGGCAGCATGCTTAGCAACAACACCATAGAAACAGGGGTAACAGTTGCACCAGTAGTACCAGTGGAAGATGAGGCTTCAACTGCACCCTCTCTTTCTATAGTTCTGGTGCTGCCATGATACCTATACCACTTTGGCAATCTCTCTTGTTCTACAGGTGGTGGGTGTACTACTGTCACTGTGGCTGATTGTGCTGTGACTGTAACCGCTGAAATCTTTCCATTGCATCTGTTGTGCTAATGCAGCTGCCTCTACTTATTCTGGTAGCATAGATGAAGCTGCCTTTGCCTTCTATTGATCCTGTTAGGGTACTGCAATTTTTCTACCAGTGTTTGTTGACTTCTTTTGTTGTTGCCATTGTTAAAACTTAAGCCAGCACTTCACTAGCTCCAAATCTGGTGGCGATCCAAAAGGTTTCCTGTGGTTGCTGAGTATCGCAACAAAAAATGTTTACACATCTGTTGAAAGTTATCCTAGCACAGCAATAAACTTCTCTGATTCTGCTGGTTTGGCTCTTGCCACTTCTCTCTGCTCCTGAAGCTTTGTGGGAGCCCTGTCTCTTCCAGGACTCACTCGCAGCACGGCAACTGCAGCTACCATTGCCACTGGCTCCACAACTAACGCTGCTGAGGCTGATGAAGCCTCCTCTTCCACTGAGTACTGGTGCATCAGTGACAGCAGAATTAGGTGAGGAACCAACTACATTGGTAAGTCTAGTCACACCAAAACCAGGGGCAAAAATATAAGCATCAGCAGAAACATGAATATTCGAGACAAAATTTCAGCTGGAGTAAAAATTTTCAAGTATAATTTTTCTAGACTATGAGGGAAGATATTATTCAATTGATTGTTGGAGCTACAATCGTTAAGGGAAAGATTGTGAGCAATAAATAAAAAACCACTTTCTATGCAGTTTATGCTTTAAGATGGTTTCCAAAAGGTAATACTTCCTCCCTTGCCTTTCGCATTATTACTGACCACGCAAAAGGGCCTGTAACATGAAATTAAAATCTGACAAAAGAGGCATAGGAATAAAGAATGTATTATATCAAATAGCAATATCATATGTATCATTGATGACAGAATTATTTAACAATAACCCAAGAACTCGGTGTAAGAAACTGTGTGGTATCTCTGTGAGATGATGAAGATACCCCAAAATAATTCAGACATACAAGTCAATTAAGCAAAATATACCAGAAAGGATGTGATCCTGCGCGTCCCGAAGAGCAAACAAAGACACTTATTCCTATTCTTCAGTTTTGCTACTTTTTCATTAAGGTTTCCTTTCCGAGTCATATTCATCATTCATGAACAATTTTGCATTACGCTACGAGTGACGTACTCGCCTTCTAGTGAACTAAAGAGCTGTAATACAAAATGCACGTCATCAAAAGAGCACATTTGCATTCGAGATTCGTGAGAACGACCCCCTCCCCGACCCTTCCCAACCCAAATATCGAAACAAGAACACAATGTGCTAAAGAAGTGAGATATAACAGCTAACAGCAAGAGGCTCTGCACTGCATACACCAAGAACCCTTTTAATACCGGGTACGGAAAGGTCGCGCATGCAATATTTATACGGCGGACACAGCCGCCCACCCAATCAGTTAACCAACGAAAATCATTGGCAAAGGAAAGAGCCTGCATGTTCCTTCCTCCTATTAGAATAATCAAATTCCCTACGTATCCAATTTCCCCTTCAGAAGCTTTCATGCATTTCAATGTTCTTGCTTTTCATCTCTTCCCCCCACCCCACGACACCCATCCCCATCCCCTTCCTCACTGGGTAACATTCCTCCCTCCTCCTCCTCCTCTCCTCTTCCTCCTCCTCCTTTCCTCTGTATTCAATCTATTCCTTTTCATCTCCTCCCATTTCCCTTCCCTTGAAGATGCCTTTTCATAATGCATTTTCCTTCCTTCAAAGGCATCGCAAACATAATGGAACGGCTCTCGAGGTAATCTCGGTGTTTTTTTTTTTTTCTCTCTCTCTCTCTCGGGTACAACATAACAAGGACAGGTTAATAGCCAGGTATTTATTCTGCTGAAGCTTTCTTTCACTTCGCATTTGTTTTTTTTTTCTTGATTTCATGAAATACGACAATTTTCCAGCATAAAAAAAGAAAAATATTATATTCATCTCACACTTTTGTATTTCATGCTGATGGCTTTACGAAATATGACAGTATTTCACTTTTTCTAAAAAAAGAAAAAGTATTCACATATTCATCTCACACTTTTGCATTTCATATTTTCTTGATGATGATTTTATAGGATATGACAATTTTCCACCTTAAAAAAATGACAAAAATATTCATATATTCATCTCACACTTTCGCATTTCATATTTTTTTCACGATTTCATGAAATACTACGACAATTTTCTATCTTTTAACCCTGTAGCAAAAAAAAAAAAAAAAAAAAAAATCATATTTATCTTTCCATAACGCTAACATACAATACTAAACATCCACGTTCTTCCTTTTCCATGAAGGAAAATAATCTTCCATTCTCTAAAGATTATTATACGCCCTTACGCAAAATTGCTTTCGCTCCCAGCAGAGTAATGCATAGCTGAAAGGCCATTGGTACTACACCAGACCGATTTTATCTTAATATCAGAGAGAGAGAGAAAAAAAAAAAATTGCCGTTAACGGAAATTACCGAGTTACTGTTTATCTCCCGAACGGCACCACGGGGTATGATTGGGTCTCATTCATCCTCTTTGTAGGTGTCCCTGGGTCTTTTCTCTGGGTCTTTTACGGGATCTAATTATTTTGGCCTCTTGTCCCGCGGCCTCCACCATTTGCCTGTCCGTGGCAGCACACGACGGTCTGTTCCGAGATCCAATAATGACCTTTATTTGCGCCGTTAAATGGAATAATAATAATAATAATAATAATAATAATAATAATAATAATAATAATAATACTTTTGGTTTTGTCCATCCCTCTACTGGTATGCAGAGAAATATTGCTTCAAAAACTTGCATCCAAAAATTCTTCCTAGGAGGCCTACTTAACGGAAGACCGCTTACATAAACTATGGAAGGAAGAGCTAGTTTGAAATGGCCTAGAGAAACTAAGTGCTTCATGGCATAAATATAAAGGATACTCTGAAGTGTTCACCTTTGTCATATTAAGATAATAATAATAATAATAATAATAATAATAATAATAATAATAATAATAATAATAATAATGGTACTTTTGATTTTTTCCCATACCTCTACTATCGGGCAGAGACATATTGCTTCAAAAACTTGTAACCAAAAATCATATGACTTAAGATATGAGAGTGGTAACAAAGAATCAAAATTCGAATCATAACAAAATTCTCCTAGCGTTAATCTACCGAACAATACTGGTTACCCCATTCTTGCCGATTTTCTGTGATCCGTAATTTTCGTTCAAAGAAAACCGCAAAAGCTAAATTCAGCTAAACAATTTTTATGTTCTACACAGCTAAACTACAGCTGCTGAAATCATTTTGGTCAGGATACAGCTTGAGTTGTCCTTTGCAAGGTAAGAAAAGCCGGAGGAAATGGTTACAAAGTGTTATGTACGTAAGATTCCTTATGTAACGCCGCTTGCATATGCTCATGTAACGAGGGCGGGAACGCATCACGCTTAAATGTGTAAGTATAATCAATTATTATTGTATTAGTACTGAATCCGACACGAAGGCATGTCTGCTAGGTCCATAACAACAACAACAACAACGTCAATAATAATAATAATAATAATAATAATAATAATAATAATAATAATAATAAAATAATCAACCTTGGATATGCCGACTCGCTTGTAAGGTTCACAACAGATTACATTATCAACACTACCACTACCAAGAAAGCAAAAGAGTTGTTCTCTATGCCAATAAAACCTTCAGTCAGATGCTTTAATTCTGACACACACACACACACACAAAATACTGAAAAGTAGACGAGAACATCCTAAACTGACAAAGAGTACAAATTACGAATTCTAGACACAAAGGAACAAACAAGCAAAAGCACAAACAAGAAGGAACCTCCCAAAAACCTGAAAAGTAGACTTTGGGTTTGAACATCCTAATTTGTCTGACAGAAAGAGTACGATTTTTTTTTATTTCTTCCTCAACACTAAGCGTATGCGGCTTTCACTTACAGCGTATGGGACTTTCACTTGACGCAGATTTATGGAGTAACAAACAAGTGAAAGTTTCTGAAGTGAACACAGAACATTATGATTTGTGAATGCCTTGGCCTCAAAACCATTTCTGAATATATTCGCCATCAGGACTCACTGGAACTCAGCGCCATTTTCTTGTTCTCATTTTTTCCTCTATCAGGGCTGGAATTTTAGACCTAAGATAGACAGTTTATCTTTGATGCAAAAGTTCGAAAGCATTTTTCCTCTATCAGGGCTGGAATTTTAGACCTAAGATAGACAGTTTATGTTTGATGTGTGCATTTTTTCCTCTATCAGGGTGGAATTTGTAAGATAGACAGTTTATGTTTGATGCAAAAGTTAACGAAAGCACTTTTTCCTCTATCAGGGCTGGAATTTTAGACCTAAGATAGACATGATGCAAGTTAACGAAAGCATTTTTTTTCTCTATCAGGGCTGGAATTTTAGACCTAAGATAGACAGTTTATGTTTGATGCAATTTGAAAGCACTTTTTCTCATCAGGGCTGGAATTTTAGACCTAAGATAGACAGTTTATGTTTGAGTGCACTTTTCCTCTATCAGGGCTGGAATTTTTTTTATTTCTTCAAAAGTTAACGAAAGCACTTTTTCCTCTCAGGGCTGGAATTTTAGACCTAAGATAGACAGTTTATGTTTGATGTAAAAGTTAACGAAAGCATTTTTTCCTCTATCAGGGCTGGGACTTTAAGATAGACAGTTTATGTTTGATTGTTAACGAAAGCATTTTTTCCTCTATCAGGGCTGGAATTTTTAAGATAGACAGTTTATGTTTGATGCAAAAGTTAACGCAAAGGGCTGGGACCTAAGATAGACAGTTTAGTTTTCAAGTTAACGAAAGCATTTTTTCCTCTATCAGGGCTGGAATTTTAGACCTAAGATAGACAGTTTATGTTTGATGCAAAAGACTTTTTTCCTCTATCAGGGCTGGAATTTTTAAGATAGAATGTTTGATGCAAAAAGTTTGAAAGCATTTTTTCCTCTATCAGGGCTGGAATTTTAGACTTAAGATAGACAGTTTATTTGCAAAAGCTGCAAAAAGCATTTTTTCCTCTATCAGGGCTAGTTTAGACCTAAGATAGACAGTTTATGTTTAATGCAAAAGTTAACGAAAGGACTCTATCAGGGCTGGAATTTTAGACCTAAGAACTCAGTTTATGTTTGATGCCAGTTAACGAAAGCATTTTTTTCTATCAGGGCTGGAAGTTTAGACCTAAGATAGACAGTTTATGTTAGTTAACGAAAGCATTTTTTCCTCTATCAGGGCTGGAATTTTAGACCTAAGATAGACAGTTTATGTTTGATGCAAAAGCATTTTTTCCTCTATCAGGGCTGGAAGTTTAGACCTAAGAAGTTTATGTTTGACATTTTTTCCTCTATCAGGGCTGGAATTTTAGACCTAAGATAGACAGTTTATGTTTGATGCACAAGTTAACGAAAGCATTTTTTCCTCTATCAGGGCTGGAAGTTTAGACCTAAGATAGACAGTTTATGTTTGATGCAAAAGTTAACGAAAGCACTTTTTCCTCTATCAGGGCTGGAATTTTAGACCTAAGATAGACAGTTTATGTTTGATGCACAAGTTAACGAAAGCATTTTTTCCTCTATCAGGGCTGGAAGTTTAGACCTAAGATAGACAGTGTATGTTTAATGCAAAAGTTAACGAATGCACTTTTTTTTTTCCTAACAGGGCTGGGACGTTAGACCTAAGCTTTCCCTTACTCTTTTACCCGGAACTGAACAATGGTAGATTATCAAGAGAAACAACAAACAAAGAGATGATAAAATCCTTCTAAGATTTGAAACCTCAAACTTCCTCGGTTTTTCCAGAACCATTTAATCTATTTGAATTTTTTTTTAAAAAGAGACAACTTCGACAACTTGTAAATAAATTGGATCATTGACATATCCTTGCAGAAAACATGAGGAAACAGAGCATCTATTAGAGTTATGAAAACTTTGTAGCCTACACTTTAGAGACCATTATCCATTTAAAGAAACATGAACCAATCTCCGACATTCATTAATAGATAGCAAAATACTGACCGCTTAATAATGAAAACGTTTCACCTAGTTTTAATAAACCTGACTTGTCCTTCAGGTAACAATAAAGCTTACAATAGAAATTTGACACAAAGAAACGAAGTATTTCTAACTGTATTCAAGTCCCTTTGTAAACAATAGTATGCATTTCCTTTGGGTTCAAAACAGCGACTGAAATTTCAGGTCACCTTTGGTGGATATTTTCCATAACGGGAGATCCGGGTAGGAATAGGATTCCCTCGCGTTATTGTTTTAAAGTAGGACATTCGCACCAGGAACTTGGAACTCGGCTTTACATTTGTCTGGTATTAAATTGAAGTACTGTTATTCATAAGTTTCCGATGTTAGAATGAATTGCTTTCACACTGAGTAAGAAATATTTCGCTGATATTGACAATGGAATATTGATACTAAATGAATATACTGTTCCATATGGGCATACTCTACTCTCTCTCTCTCTCTCTCTCTCTCTCTCTCTCTCTCTCTCTCTCTCTCTCTCTCTCTCTCTCTCTCTCTCTCTCTCTCTCCAATGTCTGAATGAACGGTTTTCACACTATTTCCCTGACTGGGATACTGAACAAATATTGATAATGAATGAAAGTACTGCTATATCAGGTTTCTCTCTCTCTCTCTCTCTCTCTCTCTCTCTCTCTCTCTCTCTCTCTCTCTCTCTCTCTCACACACACACAAAGACGGAATTCATGGAAACAATAACTGTCTTACAACGAACAAAGTGTTAAAACTGTCACGCAAAAAAATTCATTTTAAAGACACGTCACTTACTCTGCAACAAAAGTTGCATTTGCTGAAAACTTTAAATCACACCTGGGCTGATAAAATTACATTTGCTGAAAACTTTAAATCACACCTGGGCTGATAAAATTACATTTGCTGAAAACTTTAAATCACACCTGGGCTGATAAAATTACATTTGCTGAAAACTTTAAATCACACCTGGGCTGATAAAACATCCAACAGGCTGAGTACAAGTTTATCAGCGTGTGTTAAATCTCATTATTGTTACAACGAGAGTCTGGAATGACATTACGATCACACGATTTGCCATTAAAAACGAATGAATTTGGTCTTTAAATTTATTGAAATACAGCGTGATAGATTTCATTTTTGAATAAACCAAATGGCACTTAGGGGCGTGTTGCTGAAAATTCAGTAAGCGATAGTGTTTTAATCGTAAAACTATTCATTCAAATAGTTTCAAAACTGACAAAATAAATTTTTGTAAGGATGAGAATAAAAATTTTATTTCTGTCATTCCCTTCCAAATTGAAAATCGTAAAGCTTAAAACAATACGAAATTTAAAACGTTACAAATACAGAATATTTCGAAGACAAAAAGTCCTATTTCTTCAGTTGACCTATTTTGAAAATTGGCAAACTAAATTTAAAGAAGGTGGAGAAAAAAGTTGTTCCTTCTGTCACTTTCCTTCAATTAGAAAATCGCAAAAAAAAAGAGAGAGAAACGTTTCGGAATTTGAAAAACTTACGATTACAGAATTTCAAAAGAATAAACGTTTCCTTGAAACCTACGTAAAAACGTTTCCCGTTACTCCATTTACTGGGATGGAACAAAAAACTGTCCGCACCCTGCTATTCCCTTGGATGGGACAGAAAATAATTCCTCGTTCAACCGCTCTCTAGGAAGAAATGGAAAAACCTTCCTCCGTGGTTTTCCCTCTAGAAAGGAACGGAGAACATTTCCCCAGTCATCCACTTCTCCTTGAGAGAGAGAGAGAGAGAGAGAGAGAGAGAGAGAGAGAGAGAGAGAGAGAGAGAAATTTACATTTTTTAAGCATACTGAATGACTAACACAAAGGATCACGCGTAATTTCTTTACACAATCCATAAAATTCGATTTTCAAAATCCACAAGCACACTGACAATGTTCCAAAAACTAAAAATTTTTGCTGGGAAATTTGATTTATCTTTCAGGGAAACGAGATACTCCAATTGGTCTTTTTGACACATCAGCCTGAACATAGAAAAAATTTAAGCTTTAAATCTGGAACTGTTCCTGGCATTGTTAAAAAGGTTTGTTGTCAACCTCTAATGATTGATTGATTGATGGATTGGCTGAATATAGAATTTAGGCCAAAGGCCAAGCACTGGGACCTATGAGGTCATTCACCGCTGGAACGGATATTGACAGTAAAAAGTTTGAAAGGAGTAACAGGAGGAAAGCCTCGCAGTTGCACTATGAATCGATTTTTAGGAGAGGCTGGGAAGTAGGAAGGAAGAGAGAATATGAAAGGCGGTACAATAAAAGGAACGGAAGGGGTTGCAGCTAGGGGCCGAGGTCACGCTGGAAAGAACCTTAAGTGTTGCCTACCGTGCACCGCATGAGATGCACTGATGGCACTAACACCTCCTACGGGGATCATCAAACCTCTAACGAGCGAGAGTTAATATGTGACAGGTGACGTCATGTTCAAAGCCGAAAGGTTGTGAAACCTCTTCGTTATTAATATGAAAATTCAATTACGAGCATAATTCCATCCGGAACAATTAATCATATAATTCAAATATTCAAATCTTGGCTGGGCCAGAAAAGAAAAGACGAATACCTGGCCAGGTCAGTGAAACAAAAGGATTAAACTATTAGCTGATTAAAAAAAATCGAGGTTTAGATAGAATAAAAAAAATTTAATGTTCTCTTAGGTTAACAATACAAAAATTTCACGGCTTAGCTGGGTTTACCAATAAAAAGGATAAAGGTTTGGTTATGTTAACCAAACAAAACATTCAAAGCATAACTAGAGTAACCAATAAGAAGTTTAAGACTTAGTTAGGTCAACAAATTAGATTCAGATATTAGCTAAGTTAACCAATTAATAAATTCAAGAATTGGTTGTTTTTGAAAAGAACAGATTTAATGCTTAACTGGACTGACCAATCAGAATATTGAAGGGTTGGTTGAGTCAAAGAAACAAAAATTAAAAGATTATCTAGGTTAGCCCAACAAGGGTTTCATGGTTTGATTGCATTAACCAAACGAAAGATTCAAGGCTTACCATGGTTAACCAGTCGAAAGAATAAAAGTTTGGTTGTCAGCGAAAATACGTCCCAAAATTAGATGGGTGAATGGAGATACTCGTATTAAAAGTTCAGAGATGAACAGGAAAAAAATATAAATGAAACAACGCAGAACACTCCATATGACATGGCCAAAGTTGTTCTCGAACTTGGAGAAATGTTCGTGAAAATCGTCTAGTGATTTAGTACGTAACATTGAAGAATGGCTGCGGACACAGACGGAGAGTGGAGGCTGAGTCGTTTGTTTTGTCACGTACAGAAGTTGTACGCTGGAAATAACTGACAAATGGAAAGAAAACCAGAGGTGAGAGAAGAGGGCCAAGAGGAACACCAACAGCAGAGGCTGAGAAAGTACAGATGTCGCGTTGTTAACAGCCAAAAAAAAAAAAAAAGTAAATGATGTCAAATAAGTCTTGAAAGTTTACAATGAAGAGTAAGAAAACTATAGGCGAAAGAACAGAACCATGAGGAACGCCACCAGTAGAGGTCGAAATGTAGAGATGTCGCACTGTCAACAACGAAATATATAATTAATGTAACATAAACCTAAAAGTTTACAGAGAAGAGTAAGAAGACCAAAGGTGAAAGAACAGAACCCTGTGGAACTCCACCAGTAGAGGCCGGAAAGGTATAGATTTCAACATCGAAAAATATAATGTAAATTAAACCTGAAATCTTACAGAGAAGATTAAACAAATATGAAGGAAACTTCCTGATTCAACCTTGCACGAAAGTCAGCTAAACTGATGAAGACTTACTCACTTTTTTTTTTTTACCTCATCTTTCATAATTTTCTTGAATTCGCGCTGACGAAATAGCTTCATAACCACGTATTTCAGGCAATTACTTCGAGATAATGAAACGGGATTAAATGTCGGCTTTGCATGTACCGATATTTCGAACCGGAGCAAAATTTGTTTTCCCCAACTCTGATGATGTTAATTAAAAGGAAGAAGATAAGGGATGCTTTTAGTATAAAACTGTCTTGGGACTAAAAAAAATAAATAAAATAGATAAACAGCAGTTTATAGTATAAAATTAGTTTGATGTAAATACTATTTCCGAGACATAAAACAGAAACTGTCCTCCATGGAAGAGTTCGAACAAAATTTGAAAAATCATTCTTTGATCTAAATTTTCTTTCGTAAGACAATGCAGTTATAAAATCTAGGGGTAATTAAAAGATCTAAGGGGTAATTAAAAGATCTATACAAGTAAAAAATGCGCAATCGAGTTTTCTGTACAACGTATAATGCTGTATGAAACTCTCAGCCGCGGCCCATTACTCTCTCAGCAGCGGCCTATGAAACATTCAGCCACAGCCCAGTGGTGGCCTGTGTTGTTGGCACCTACAGCGGTGCCAGACGCACGATCATGGCTAACTTTAACTTTAAATAAAATCAAAACTACTAAGGCTACAGGGCTGCAATTTGGTATGTTTGATGATTTGAGGGTGGATGATCAACATAACAATTTGCAGCCCTCTAGCCTCAGCAGTTTTTAAGATCTACGGGATGACAGAAAAGTTGGACGGACAGACAAAGCCATCTCAATAGTTTCCATTTTACAAAAAACTAAAAAGTGGTTC